>NC_142013.1:94477675-94777675 GCF_049901735.1 Notechis scutatus | reverse complement strand
TCAGCTTTGACAGTATAGTGGGTAATGGAAGGATTCCATTTCAAAAGGATTGTCACCTTTGGGAAAACAATAAAGAAGAAGCTTCTTGGATGAAAAGTAAAATGTCTTCAAAAGAAAAAAAAAACAAAGTCCAGTTGCCTCCTGAAAAACACACCTTTGGGACAACTTCAAAGGGAGTTCGGGAATAAGCCAGACATACTGTACTTACCAAAATGATCTGGTCCTTAAAAGGCATGTGTGAAACCTAAGGCCACTTTTAGCAAATCCTTTCCAATGGGAATGTATTTATTCAGAAATCTCACTGAACTAAATAAGTTAACTCTCACTTGGTGTATATAGCAGCTGACTTCTGAGTCCTATCCATAGCCAAAGGTAAAGTTTCCCACAAGTTAAACTTAACTCCTGAATAGCAACCATGTTATTTTCTGATAACGTTAGGCAAGGAGTTGCTCATGGCGTTCTTGCAGAAAACTTTTTAAAACTTCCCACTTTGGTCTATAGCTATGGGATTTTCTGGTGATCTCCCAATGAAGAATAAATAAAGTCTGATTTTGGTGAGGTTTTTTTTTTCCAGGGTAAACAAAGATCAACTATGTGCTGCTATGCTGCTGAGAAATTAGTAAATTCCACAGGGCTTTCTCTCAGGAGAACAGGTTGAAAATTGCATTTGAAAATACAGATCTGTGGAAAAAACAAATCAATTGATCGAAAGTAAATATATAAACTGACAACTAGACTTTCCTTCAGTTTTTAATACTGTTGGTGTTATCCCTTATTTTTCAAAATAATAGCTAATTTTATATGTGTTAAAGTTTCTCTATGATGGAAAAAATGTGGCTTGCAATTTATTTTTAGGAGACATTGTTGGTAGTGCTGGCCAAATTAGATATGAAACAGGGGTTTATAATGGCATTTCCCACTGAGTTTTGTTCTGCTAAATCATTACAGGGTATACCCATAAATGTCATTTTATCTGTCAAAATCATGTCTGGAGTCTTTCCTAACATTTAGGCTAAGTAATCCTTTGCAAAGCATAAAACAAACACAAAAAACTGTAAGAAAAAGAGATTAAGGACATGTAATAATAGAAAGGAAAGGAAACACAACTAAAACTAATTTTTTTCCAACATCTTTTGCTACACTTTCCCAGAGCTTTTTATTCTTGCAAACAGTCCTTGCTTCTGTTGAGTTTGGACATTGTTTCAAAACTGCCTTTTGTTTTTGGACTTCTCACCTTTTTCTTTTTCAGGATCTCATTAACTCCATCCAGCCATATCCTCCTCATTTTTCTTCTTGACCTGCTGCTATTCAACCTTCATTCGGTTTCTCTGTATTAACAGACGACCTCTATATATTTCTTTCACCCTGGTCGCTCTCTTTTGTGAGCACTTTTGCTCAGGACCCATTCATTCTTGGCACTATCACTATGTGTTTTACTGCACACACTTCTTAGTTACTCATTCCTGCAGTCAGCTTACACTGGTGCTTCCCTTCACATACTCAGTATATAACAAATATGTATGTTTTTATATCTTGCCATTTCTCATTTTAGTGGATCTATATTCTTCACAATAGACCACATGGTACCATTACCTTTCTACCAGAATTTGTACATCTTAAGATTTCTCCATCCATTATTTTGACAATCGGTAATTGCATCCCTCTAAATTTTGGCACAGATGTTTTCATAGATTTAAGAAGTCACCCATCTACTTCAGACTCATATTTCTCCAATTACATAATCCATCCTACAGCTTTACTGTTTTCGAAGATTTCTTGCAACCTATTTTTATTTCTTTTTCATTTTTTTCTTATACACATTAGTATGTACTGCAGTTGCTTCAATTTTGCTCCACTTTTCAACATATTACTATATCGCACAATGCTTTAAATTTCTCCTGGCTCCAGTTCTCTAGGTTCATTCCAAATGATTTCATCATTTTATTTTTAGATAAATTCACTCTGCTGGAAGATTATTATTTAGCCCCTTTCAATCACTTTGAAAACATTGTTCTTATTTCCTTCTAAATTGTATTCTGTTTTTTCAAACCTGAATCTTTGCTATCTTTGACTGCCTGAAACTATCTTTTTTCTCTAACAATATTCTCTCTCTCTCTCTCTCTCTCCCTCTCCCTCCACCCCTCTCTCTTTCTCTCTCTCTTTGCATCAATAATTGTTTCACGTACATGGCTTTTCTCCTTCTTTTGGTTCATCATTCCATCATCCTTCCTTTTTAACACTTTGCATAAATGTAACTCTATAAAGTTCTGTGCACCCTGTCTCATAAATCACTTCATTTTGTTCCTCACAATTTCCACACCCTCTTTCCTTCTGTCTACTTCTACTACTACTTTCCTTCTGTTGGGATAATGTACTGGTGGTTTCTCTTATTGGTGTCATTCCATATTCACTGTAGCTTCTTTTCTTCCATGCTTATTTTTCTGAAGGTCCAGTCTTAACAATACTGGAAAACAGTGTATCTCACTTTTGTAATCTCTCATTTCCCTTGAATCCTCCACTAATTCCCCGAAACTGCCATCATAAACAAATCAATCATGCTTTTCAAATTATTCCTTTTCCATGAATAAATTTATAGCATGTACTCAGACCAAGCAGACACTTTTTTGGATACCAGTCACATTCACATACCTACTTGGGTGTCCTAATGGGTTATTTGTTTCCTTCTGAACATTCTTATTTCATTCCCGCCCATCTTTTTTTCACCTAAAGTACATTCATTCAGAACATTTCACAGTTTTCCAAAAACTCATCCTCCGTTATCACCATGACACTACTATGATTTCCTATTTTCATAACCTCCCCTGACAACTTAGATGGTTACAAGAATTACTTTGTGACATACCCTTTTAGCTCTTTCCAGTTCATTATTAAACCTATAACTTTGCTTCCCGTCATTTATTTACCAAAATCACTCCCCAAAATTAGGCCTCCTTTACTCAAAACTATTATAGAATTCCCTTTTCTCTTGATTTAAGAACTATACAGTATCTATTTCCTTTCTATTTTTTCAAGCCACAAACTTCCATATTCCATCAGTATCACCAGATGGGACTATAATTATTGACCTCTGCTGCCCATTATGGGCTTTGAACAAGTAAGACATTTTAGTAAGATAATGAAGGTGTTTTCAACCTTGGTTGTAAGCATGTATTTTTTCCTTCTAGCAGATCTGTCAGTTTTTGGCACATTTTGTCCCATACACCACAAACATGACAGCAGATTTATTCTAATCATGCTATTCAATAAAATCTAGTATCTGTAATTCAGAGACTACATCATATTACACAATGATATTGACATACTCAACATTCTTGTTTGATACAATCCATGCCCTCAAGCTTATTATCTGGAAGATATAATAACAAAAGGAAAGGGGTGGAATGGGATAATTTATTTAGATGGAACTTGGTGCCTTTTCCAAATTAAAGATCAAGGATCAATCTAGAATTTAAAAGATTAATAAGTTTCTTTAAATTTTTCTAACATGTATACACAAATAAGCATACACGTACTATGCATGTTATGTGTATGTATGACAATGTTGGCATCGGTAGAGTAAGCATATAACAAATATGAAATTGTAGTAAGCATTGGGGCAGGAGAAGGGCAATTTTAATTCCAAACATTTCCACATTGAATTATACTCTGCCATCCCCCTGATCAACTCTTGTCATTTGAACATGCAGATGAAGAATGGAACATAAAATAACTGTACAAAATTAGGGCTTCTTTAGGAATTTTTAAAAGAAACTTCCAACACCAATAACAGCATGATCCACAGAATCAGTAAATGAGAGGATAAGGCTAATGACTTTGACCTAATGAAGTTCCTATAGTATGGTATTTTGTGTTCTTTAAATATTTTATTTTATCCCAACTTACTGAAATAGGGCTGAAAAAGCAAACAAGATGATTGCTTTTGATATAATAAGGGCTTATTTGATGTTTTGTGGCTACTTTGCCATGTAAGTAATTTACTGAGAAATCTAGTTGACTGGGATAATCATGTCATGTGAACCCAAAGATATCAAAAGGCCTAAAAGTCTTCAAGCTGCAGTAAAATTCAACAGAATGTTTTTTAAAACTTCCTGATGAGTAGTCTGAAGCATTGAGAATGGTGATTATGGAAAAACACATCATAAATTTGGTGAACGTTGCTTTGATCCAGCAGGCTAAGATTGTTTGTGACAAGAGCCTTATGCATACAGAGGTTAATCAACATCTGTAGAAAAGCAGAATTATGTCAGCATGCCTTGCCATTGGCTGCTACAAAAATATATTGTGAAAATATATCGATGTTCTTTGCATGTTCTGTCCTTTATATTTTATGGATCTTATAGGCAACATCTGCTGGTAAACATCTTCTATGCACATAAGCACTTCTTTACATGACATAGAATAGCATTCTTTATTAGCCAAGTGTGATTGGACACACAAGGAATTTGTCTTAGTGCATATGCTCTCAGTGTACATAAGATACATTAGTCAAGAGTCAAGAATCATCAGGTACCATACTTAATGATAGTCATAGGGTACAATAAGCAATCAAATCATACTAGGAAACAGTCAATGTAAATTGAAAGGATACAAGCGACAAAGCAATCACAAGTGGGAGGGAATCGGTAATAAGGAGTGGTGAGAAAATTAATGGTAATATAATGCAGACTTTGTAAATAGTTGGACTGTGTTGAGGAATTATTTGTTTTGCAGAGTGATGGCATTCAGGAACAAAGATTGAAATTACATCATGAAAAGGAAAGGAAAAAGAACAAAGACAAATATTTCAAAATTAAATGTATTGGAGGCCATTTCAGACTTCTTTGGGCTTCACGTTAGTTAGGGAGCTTAAGCACTAGCGTGGATAGTTGTGGTTTGTTAGGATTTCAAGGCAATCATCAGCCTTACTTTATAAATACCACTTAGGATTAAAGAGTAAGTGGAAAGGAAGGTTAATGTCTCTATGTCTCTAATGACTTGTGCTTGTTAGATCCAGCTGCTAAATTCTTTGTTACTGATTTAATAAGTAACTGTATTCATATTTATGGTTATCTTTGGAAGTACAGTAGTTAACCAGCTATGTATTCTAGAATTCTCTCTTTCTGGCCTGATGTGATATGGATTTTCATAAATGTGTCCCGTCAATCTGACTTTAAGAATGAAACAATACAACTAGAGGTACATTATTATGCATGGTTTAGGGAGGGAAAGTACTTTTTGCATGTACTTTACCTGAAAGTATGACACTTTTATACAAGGCATGCATTTTTCTATGTGTTTTAACATGGTTTTGGAACTGAGCTACATTATTTAGATAAGAACAGCATTGAACAGATAACTATAGTTACTTATCAGTCTTAAAAAGGTGAAACAGTTTAAGAAGAATATTGATGCTAACATGCCCTCTAAAGTATCTAATGCTACTTGGCCCTGCTTGCTCAATCACTGACATTAAGATAGGCTATTTTCCCTTATGGCAGTTGTAGAAATTTATCTCTTAGGTCTGGGATACATACACTTAATGTAATAGCTCTTGTGGTGCTTGACTCGCCACTGAGGGCAGGAAGAGCCAGAAGCTATAGATAATCCAGCTATCTAAAGGGATATGCTCGATTCTTGGGGACAAATCAAACATGCAGACAAGCAAGTCCATTACAGAACTCTTGCAGCAGTTACTGGGAAGATGGTGACCTCTATCTTCCTTGATGCCTACCAGATTCCCTTCCCACCTGTCTACTACATTACTAAAAATAATAATAATAAGGAGCTGACGTGTTGCAAAGCAAAGCATGACTCCTAGAACTGTGGGGCTCACACAGATCATATCAAAATGACAGAGAATATTCTGGGAAGCTACAGCATTTCTGTTCTTAACCTTATAATGCATAGAGGGGTATTCACTGCTGAACATTTGATGAATGACTTCATCGTAATAGATAGGTCCTTGGCCCAAACAGGTTTTCTACAACTGCTAAAAAAAAACTACTTAAAAAAAACTGCTTTAAAAGAAGATTCGAAGTGTTACTTCCAGAGGTGGGATTCTACCAGTTCACACCTATTTGCTAGAACCAGTTGTTAACATTCTAAGCAGTTCGGAGAACCGGTTGTTAGAAGAAATTACTGGCCAAGCCATGTCCACCCAGTCACATGACCACCAAGCCATGCCCACCACCTAAGCCATGCCCACAGAACCGGTTGTTAAATTTTTTGAATCCCACCCCTGGTTACTTCCTTTTATGCATCATCATCATCATTACAGCCAGAACAGTAATGTTACACATTATTTTTTTGGTTAACTACCTCAATGGCCTGCTGACAAGCAGAAATGTTTGCTAAGTTTGCTTTAATCAACAATCTTTAGTTTTCTTTCTAATTATTGTATTTAACAAATTAACATTTCAGTAGCAAAAACAACACTAACATTTCAAGACACTTTCAGATGTTCTTCTATAACATCATCTATACCAGGGGTGTCGAACTGGCAGCCTGCAAGCCAGTGGTGGGATTCAAATTTTTTACCACTGGTTCTGTGGGCACGCTTTGCACACGCATACACGCAGAGGGTTTCCTACTGACCTTCTCCTGCAATCCTGCACACTCCCACCTCAAGGGGCCTAAGCATGGACAGCTCGGTTCCCACAGGAAGAAGAATCACCTAGCCAAAACAACTCTCTTTATCTCTACTCCTCCCCCCTTAGGAATGTGGCCAGCCCGAAACCCTTCCCCCCATAACTGCCACAGAGAAAGTAAGAAAAAGAATATATACCAAGCCTAACTAAAATATGTCAATTTCGGGCTTGACAGGCTGCCCTCCCTGATTTGAAAAGAAGCCCCTGCAGTGACATAAAATACATAAAAATTGCAATGAGGTTAGACGTGTGGCAATCTGCTTGCTGCGCGAAGCAGCTGAGCTTCAAAAGCAGGAAATAAAGGTCAGTATAGAGCCAAGGTGGGTGGGAGGGCCCAGCAGCTGATCATCGGAGTAAACCAGTTTGCTCACAGATGATCCTCGGAGCTACCGGTTCGGCCAAACTGGGCTGAACCGGTAGAATACCACCCCTGCTGCAGACCATGCCCACCCCAGCTCCGGGAAGGGAAAAACATCATGATACGTCAAGAGACAGCAACGTGACGTCACGAGTTTGACACCTGTGATCCATAGCCTTAGTACAGACAAGTTTTGATTATGATGGTTGCACTGTGGATGGTTCATTAGTATTTGTGGAAAGATACCCAGCAGTAATTCACACCTTACAGACCAAGTATTCATGAGCGCACACAGACATAGAGATACCTGGTTTTGAAACATATAGTTCTTTTCTCAAACACATTTTTCCCCTGGAGAGTCAATGGCAGAAACTACATAGTTATAGAAGTTAATCTTAATTTGTATCCCAGTGGAAGACCACCAGGGAAATGCTGGAATTAGGTGGTAGATAAGCAAAATTCTTCTCGTTGCAGAAGTAGAATGGTGGAAACGTGGTCATATCATCAGGTGAGAAACTCAAATCAAAGGAGACTATTGGGCTTAGAGTGGCTATTTGTGTGTTGCCCTGAAAATACATCTTTAGTGAAGTATACAGGAATTGGTTAGTATTGGCATATTTGTATGCATGGAGAACATTTGAAAAGAGTGGGGGTCTTTGGTGCTCCCTGAGCTTAGTGGTTTTCTTGCAGACATTTTATTACCAAACTAGGTAACCTCATCAGATTAGAAGGGGTGGGGTTTTCTCTTATTTTTATATACTGGTGGCTTGCCCCATCAGTGTTGGTGGGAGTGTATTGGTGGTTCCTTGAATAGATTATTTTTTTTATTGCTACCTTGTTTGTCTGCATTGGTGGTCCCTTGATTGGGGTATTGTTTACTTCTTGATTGTTGGTCTAGTGTTAAACAGATAACAGATAATCAGAGTTGGAAGGGACCTTATAGGTCATCTAGTCCAACCCCCACCCAAGCAGGAGACCCTACACCATTTCTGACAAATGGCAGTCCAATCTCTTCTTGAAAGTCTCAAGTGATGACGCTCCCACAACTTCTGAGGGCAAGCTGCTCCATTGGTTGATTGTTCTCACTGTCAGAAAGTTTCTCCTTATTTCCAGGTTAAATCTCTCCTTGTTCAGTTTCCATCCATTATTCCTTGCCTGGCCTACAGGCTCTTTAGAAAATAGCTTGACCCCTTCCTCCCTGTGGCAGCCCCTCAAATATTGGAAGACTGCTATCATGTCTCCGCTGGTCCTTCTCTTCACCAGACTAGCCAAGCCCAGTTCCTGCAACCATTTGTTTTAGCCTCCAGTCCCCTAATCATCCTGGTTGCTCTTCTCTGTACTTTTTCTAGAGTCTCAACATCTTTTTTATAATGTGGTGAACAAAACTGGATGCAGTACTCTAGGTGTGGTCTTACTAAGACTTTATTAGGGTGGTATTAGTACCTCAATTAGTTAATCTTTATAGAGTGGTATTAGTAACTGGTATTAGTTAATTGTGATGTTAACTTCTGCTCATATGGGTATCGATCGCTGGTAGGTATTTTGTCTTTTTTTTAACAAAACAGATTTATTTAGAAATACAATATTTTTCCACACAGTGAGGTAGGCAACTGACTTATATACTTACTCAGGTTGTTGCAGAGGATTTTATCTGTTGATGTGGAGCAATTTCAAAGAAGTGCTTATTCTCTCATATAGTTCTTGATCTTTAGCACTCCAGATCAATGCTTTTGTCAGCCTTGGAAGCCATATTAGCACCAAAAGCTTCCACACTGCCACATTCTAGATTCAGGATAATGTCAGCATTTTCTGGAATGCTGACAGCTTTAAATAGAAAACACCTTCAAATAAAGGAATATTCAGGATACAGGTTTATATGAGGCATAGTGACTTTTTTTCCCTTCATCCTTTGTCTTCCCTTGACTGCCCGCTCAAATTGATAAGAGATGTAATTTGAATTCTCGTTACCAAGCCCTGAAGTTAAAAAGGTGTTTAGTAGTGGCATCACATTGATCGAGCAAGTAGTTATCATAATGTGTTTTTCAGTGGTTTACCAAATGTGTAAAACTCATCTGTGAGATTCAGATTTTGACACATCATTGCTACCAGTCTGAGCAAATAATCATAATATGTGCTTTCAATGGCTCTGCTCACGCTTGGCATCTGAAAACATCTATTGTCTCTAAAACTAGATTGGTAATATTTCTATTGCTTTCTGAAATAAGCTTATTGCTTAAGACATGCTCTGACTTGAAAAAAGGCCCCTCTTTTTTAAAAAAAAAATATATATCTGCTTTTAAATATAATTGTTTCTAGACATTTTGGAGTTAAACTTTCAGATCGATCTTTTTTTTTTTCGTTACTTGCTCCTGAAAAAATATGGTTGGTAAAAAGATATGCAGATGTTTGTCTCTGAAAGGCAAGCATCTTTTCAAATATTCATGAAATTCCTGCTATTGCATTTTAATTTGCTTTAGAAAATTACCTACTTTGTTATTCATTTTTGGTTTGCATAGTAGTTACTCAGCCTCAGATTGGTTTCTGCTTCTAAGGAGGATTTGCAGAGGACATAGGAACACTGGTCTTTGTATTGAAACATAAATTGAATTCCTTTCATTAAAAAACTAATTTTCATGGTTACCAGTACTTTTTTATTTTGCTAATGTGTCCAGATTTGTTTGCGAGTTTTGCTGGGATTCATCTATTATGTGAATATTCAATTTTAAAAAAAATATTAGTCCTATCTTAACGTTTGGGGAAGGATTGATCTTAGATACAACTTCATTAATATTTTTAAAGAAGGAGTTTCAGAAAGAAATTAAAAACAACAAAAATGTATAGTGTGTATCACAATACATTAAGATCCTATCCATTAAAAATGCTGTTTTCCAAAAAGGATACGGAAACATTCCCCATGATCAAAACAAATCAAACCAAAAACATTATATGATCTGGGAACTTTAAAATAAGGTCCTTCAAATAATTTCCTAGCTACCCTTTATCATCACACAAGAATTACCATTCTGCAGAGTGTTCCTCTTCATCCTCCCTTGTTGCTTGTTATATTCAAAGAGAGGAATTTTAGAATAAACTAATAAAGTGGCTAGGAGACCTGAATAGGCCACTATGGAAAGGTCTCTTCCTTTTTTTCCAAAAGAAAATGCCTGGTTAAATATAATCAATTTTATTATGATACAATCATTCATAGAATTTTTGAGTTTTAAGAATTATGTTATAGATGCATGGTTAGGGCCCGAAAAGCTGAGTTATAAACACTAACATATGAAATATACAGTCCCAAGAGATACAGACTAGGATCATGATATTATTATTCAAGGGCATCCATAAAACAGTTATTGGACATAACAGATTAGCATATTAACTTGATTAATGTATTAGATATTTAAATATACATTCCCTAAGGTTGAAGATATTGAAGAGTGCTGTGCCCCACTGCATGCTTCCCTTCATGTAAGTGTACTTCCATTGAGACCTGTGCAGTGCACAATGCAGTGGCTGTGTTCAGTGTGTTTTTTAAAAAATACCACCATTATGGATTATGATATATACTGCATGATATATATTTTAAGTGTTTATATGTTTCTATATTGCATGCTTGTGTAGGTTGGGAGTTGAAGTCCACTTATTTTAATGTTGAGAATACAGGGTTTCTTCCCTGTATTAAAGAAGAGTCAATTAAAAAAAAATACATCATACTAGTAATTAATGGTTGAGAACTCTTTTCAGAAAAGGATTAAACTTCTGGATAGCTATATTTTAACCTGGACCATTATTTTGAATGGAAAATATAGCGATTGTAAAGCTGTGTGAAAGGAAGCATATCAGGATGTTTGTTACAGGGAGAAGAAATATATTCAAACGCATCCTGATGTAGCTTATATTACAACTATCCCAGAAACGATTAGATAAAGCAGAACTGTAAGATTTCTTCAGTTCACAGAAGCTGAGTTTGTAAAATCCACTTTATGCATTGCCTCTGGATTATTCTCACTTTCTGGGTACATATACACTGGAGTAAAGAAATCCAATTGAAATGTGACAAGTGCTTAGAGCATGAAGGGATAGAAAAAAGGAAAGGATTTGTATAGAGAAACAAGAAGCAAATACAAAACACAACGTGTATCTCAGTCGCGTTGAGTGATAGAGCAGCTTTTTGTAATCTGCTACCATTAACCAAACAAATATTAGACCTTGGTAACAGAATTGCATTTTATTTTGGTAAGTGAGGTGATTCTCTCCACATTCTGGAAGCAAGATGTTCTGGTCATCATTTCATTGTCCTCCTTTGGCCCTTCCGGAAAGGAAGCAGAGATGGTATTCAGCAGGTTCTGACCAGTTCAGGAGAATTGGTAGCGGAAATTTTGAGTAGTTTGGAGAACCAGCAAATACCACCTCTGACTGGCCCCACCCCCAACTATTCTCTGCCTCCCGAGTCCCAGCTGATTGGCTGGGTCTTCTTTTGTTGCCCTGCACAGGAGAAAGGAGCTGGAAAACAGGTTAGTGGGGTGGGGAGGGAATGGGGATTTTGCAGTAACCTTCCCCTGCCATGCTCACCAAGCCACACCCACCAAGCCACGCCCTCAGAACCAGTAGTAATTTTTTTTGAATCCCACCACTGAAGGGAAGCACCAGAAGAGACCTCTGCACATGTGAAGGAAGGTTCTTCTGACTAACAGAAGAACTGCAAGATGTCCCAGAAGTGAACCTAAATGGAACAACAAGGCTGATTTTCTTCATTGGTCACAAAAGAGTGTTGAAGAGTTGTTTTGTTTCAAGCATCAACAAAGTCTCTGTTCAAACTTCTCACAGCCCTCACATAGCTTCTCAGGCTAGCCACTGCTTAGATTTCATTGGCGTCTCAAAGATACAAAAATGGAAAATAAAATTAAGTTAGTCATTGACACATGGGTGTGAACAATTATTATATGTGGAATGCCAGTTTTTTTGGGAAATTTTGCAGAAAATCTTATGTGTGTGTTGTATCAATATTGAGAATAGCAGTAGCAATAGCAATAGCACTTAGATTTATGTATTACTTCAGAGTGCTTTACAGCCCTCTCTAAGCAATTTGCAGAATCGGCATATTGCGCTCAATAATCTGGATCCTCACCGACCTCAGAAGGATGGAAGACTGAGTCAACTTTGAGCTGCTCAGAATTGAACTCCTGGAGTGAGCAGTGAGTTAGCCTGCTGCATTCTAACCACTGTGCCACCATGGCTCTTAGATATTAGAATTCATATATCATAAACTAATATTAATGTTGGCAGCATGAATTTGGTGGCTCATTTCTTGCCTATTAACCAACAAGTGTATAGAGAAAGAACTGCATTGCATAACCACATAACATATATACAGAGTGGTGCCAGTAACTAGGATATTATCAAATATTTGTTTGTTTGTCAAACATGTACAAGATAACAAGTATAAGTATGAACATAAACAAGAACAAAGGCAGTAAATACAGATAGATGGGGACAGTAAGACAGGGATGGTAGGCACGCTGGTGCATTTATGCACGCCCCCTTTAAGGACCTCTTAAGAATGGGGTGAGGTCCATGGTAGACAGTTTGAGGTTGAAGCTGTAACAACAGAGTTGGGTAGGGCATTCCAGGTGTTGACCACTCTGTTGCTGAAGTCGTATTTTCTGCAATCGAGGTTGGAGTGGTTTACCTTGAGTTTGTATTGGTTGTTTGCTCGTGTATTGTTGTGATTGAGGCCGAATAAGTCATTGGCAGGTAAGATATTGTAGCAGACAATTTTGTGTACTATGCTTAGATTGGACGGCAGGCGGCGCAGTTCCAGATTGTCCAGGCCCAAAATTTCGAGCCTGGAGCCATAATGAATTCTATTGTAACATATACCTCACAATATACCTGGATCAGGCATTCAGTCAGATCTACACATGACACAGGAAAAATATGCTCAGTTCTGTATCTTGGAGTCAAGCTATGTGATCAGCAGAATTATAAAGTCTTCTTGATGAGCGGCAATACTACATAGTCTACTGTATATGCAAAAGAAGATATTGTTTACATTTAAAAAATCACATAGAAACTGGGTTTTTCTGGCTTTCCTATTACTGTAGTTATCAAAATATCCACTCGAGTTTTGAGAAACTTCTCAAGATGTAGCAGGAAACTTTGGCAAAAGGAGAAAACCAGTGAAAATTGAGAGGCTCTGATCAGAAATAACTCCCATTCCTGAAAGGAGATGTAGATATGTATGATTTTACTTTGAAGGCAAAATCCTGTTTGTTTGGTAATGGACAGATAATGCAACCAATAACAATACACAAAGACATTTAAAGGGGCATTCCCCTTCCACGTAATACAACTTAGCTGAAAACCATTCTGAATTCTCTATGGCTCTGTGGAACTACGTGCTTCCCTTACTTTCTTCCAATTTATTTTATGATTGAAAATAGCTAACTGGCTACTTGGAAAACAAGTAGTAATACTACTCGTAATACTTGTTTCCTGCTATACAAGTATTACAATGAACCAAGGATACCTTTATGATCAGGGGTCTTCAAACTTGACAGCTTTAAGACTTGTGGACTTCAACTCCCAGAATTCCTCCTCCAGTCATGTTACCTCAGGAATTCTGGGAGTTGAAGTCCACAAGTCTTATAGCTGCCAAGTTTAAAGACCCTTGTTTTTTGTCATTAGCTCTCACTATTAGAAGTTTCCAGAGAACTACTGCCAAGAACCAAAATTTGAACATTGAAAACATCTAGATCAAATTATTGGTTTTATAAATTAAATAAGAATTTATACAAGATATCTGATCCATTTTTTCTTTTTTTCAAATGGAGTTTAATAGAGACATCTGCATTAGATGAATATATGCTGACCAAATAGAAGAACATGATGAAAAGAAAGCGAAGAGAAAGCTAAAGAAATGGAAAGAAATAATTAAAAGTAAAGGAAAAAAAAGAATAAAGAAGGAAAAGAAAAGTTTTTTTTAAAAAATGAAATATATTAAAAAGTGACTTCCAACCTTCATCACAACAATTATAAACTCTTCACCTCCTGTAAAGTGAGGAAGCTGCTTTTTATTGTGTGAAACAGATTTTCCTAGTAATAGCCAGTTTTACCACTTATTTCACTGTCTCTGCAATTCTAAATTATTCCACTCAAACCGAATATCTGTTCTTCTCCATGGACATGAACCAATTTCATAAATGGAAAACCTTTTGCTGGAAACTAAGAATACTTGCTAAAATATATAAAGTCCATTGAGGGCTGTACTTGACAATTCAAAGTGAGGAAATGATTTAGAATGTGCATCTAAGCCTTTAGATAAAAAGTACTTCAGATTTCCTTTATGGAATGCACATATTAATATCTTTGTTAATGAGTTAATTGAAGACTTTCCTATTTAATTACATTTTTAAAGATTTTGTTCTCAGATCTTCCAGACTTGATGTCTCATTACATGAAGCATTTTGGATTCTGATGGGTTCAGCTTGAGGTTGATGCAAATTGCCTAGAGGAGTGAGTCCAATCATGCCTTAGAAGATATTTTACAAAGTAGATGGTATTTTGGAAAAGGATGTATTCCTATTGATTTCTTGGATTATTGAAGACACTCAGATCCAGTTACATCATAGTATTTAATCACCAACTAACTCATAGTCTGTCTTTTCTCAGCAATCCTTTAGAGTAAGTGATAGGAACAAAGCTCTAGGTTTGAAACTTGGTTGAAAAAAAAACTAGGCGTTTTGTCTAGGCGTCCTACTAATTATCATTTCCCTGAAAATATGACCTACCTGGAAAGTAAGTCCTAGCTCGATTTTTACACGTGAGCCCAATATAAGCCCTACTCCCCCCCAAAAAAGCCCTAATTAAGATCCCACCCACTCCAGAGTACACGAGTAAAAATTAAGCTAGGGTGGGGATGCAGGGATGGAGCTGCCCTACTACTTACCTTTGGATAGTTGTAGCCAGGCCTCGCACACCCCGACATCTGATTTGCCAGCCCATTTCTTCTGCAGCAGGCAAGGTTGGGAAGGCTTTCGTGAAGGCCTCTGTAGCTGATAACAAAGCCCGAGATTGATCTGGAGCTCTGTTATTGGCTGCAGAGGCCTTCAGGAAAGCCTTGCCAGCCACAGAAGAAGAAGTTCCTGAAGGCCTCTGACAGCGAAAAGGAGGCCGGGGGTGACGCACATAAGTGAGGTTAGTCAGTGGATGACACCCTCCGAAATAAGACCTGGTGCCTTTTTTGGTGGCAAAAAAAAATAAGACAAGGTCTTATTTTCGGGAAACATGGTAGCAGGCTGGGTGACATTTGGGTTATATTCCTTCTAAATCAGGACACCTCAAAATAGTCAATACTGACCCCCAAAGGTTGATGGACTATTCGTTATTTTGTTATTTGTTATTCATAATTGAAGGTAGTGTTCATTATTTTTATATAATAAACATTTGAGGATTGGTGAATCTGAAACATCACGAAGGGATTGATAAGCATTCTAAATGAACTAGGTGCTTCTTCATCTATGATTATTTATGGAAGTTCAACTTGGAAATCCTTATGTTAAGAAAGTGAATTTTAAGAAGATCCTTCCTACTCTACCACCTCTTTCTACATTCAACAGCACGGTATCAGCAGTAGAGTCCTTCAGGTTTTGAGATTCCATATTCTGTAGTATTTGAAATGGGCTCCTAACATTAGAACCATGATTAAAAAGGCACAACAAAGAATGTTGTTCCTGAGTCAAGTCAGAAAGCTCAGACTCCCCCAAGAGCTGTTGATACACGTCCACAGAGGAATTATTGAGTCTATCATCTGTGCTTCTATTACTGTCTGGTTTGGTACAGCAACAAAACAAGACAATTCCTTCCTTTCATATCTGGAAATTAAATACCACAGCTGGGCGTTTCTCTGTACACCCTTGTTGTTTTATCTTTGTCTAATTCCAATGTGGCCTCACCAACATCTTCACTATTTTTGAAAAATGTGTGTGTGACTAAATGTACAAGAAATGTGTCTGATGACATTAGCAGTCTGTTAGTTGGTATATGAAGATGTACTGTATACTTCAAATGAAAAAATGTTATATGTTTGGCAGAAACTATTTATAAGTAATGTTAGATCACATGATCAACCAAGAAATTTAAACTTAAAATTAACTAATATGCAGGAAAATAGAACAAATGATCACAAGATATATATGCATGGTATTAAACCTAGAACAAGTAAACAAATTTGATATAATATGTCTTAAAAAGTGGAAAAAAGGATAGAGGAAATTTAAGAGGTTTAAATGCTGCAAGAAAAATAGTGAATAGTAGGTGGTTTATTACACTATTTTTAGTTGAAAGAAGTGAACATAGCCATGCGTAAGTACATACTTTTGCTCAAAGTATGCCAGAAGAAACATAATGTGTTAAAGCAGTATGAATAATTTACCATACTTAAGTATGATAAAGCAAAAAGGGATTGAATCATGAATGAAAAGATGGTGAATGAATGTAGATTTAATGCAAAGGTGATGGGTGAGTACAAACAACGTTGAAAAGATTTGGTCATATAAAATGAATGATGATTAAGTTACAGGTTAAAAAAAAAAAGAATGAATAGTTTGAAAGGACAGGAAAGACCAAGCCAGTCATGAATGGATAGAGTGGCTGAGACCTTGAAAAATAAAAAAGAGAGAGACAGGAAGTTTAATGAACAAGAGGCAATGTGTATCAGTGACTGGATATTGGGGAAGCAATGATATTTTCAAAAACAGAAGAATATTTAGAGGTGTAATAAATCTCATTAATATAAGATAGATTAAAGTAATTTGCTTTTTCAACATTTTTATCTTGATTTGATAACTTTAGTCATTACTTCTTATTCTTTTTCTTCATTTTCAAGGCAAAACATTTCATAACAACATGTAAAAGAAGAATATTTTGATTCAAGGCAAAAAAGTGTGTGCCAACCTCACCCCCCCACCCCCCCGCTCTTTGATGAATATTGTCTTTATGGAAACAAGACTTTGCAAAACTGGGGCTTCAAATCAGTGGTGGGATTCCATTTTTTTTTTTTACTACCGGTTCTATGGGTATGGCAGGGGAAGGATACTGTAAAATCTCCAGCCAGAGGTGGTATTTGCCAGCTCTCCAAATTACTCAAAGTTTCCGCTACCGGTTCTCCAGAACTGGTCAGAACCTGCTGAATACCACCTCTGCTTCAAATTGCAGAAGCATTATTTCAATTTCCCATAATCTGCCTTCCACTTGTTCTTTTTTAGAATGCTTGCAGAGAAGAATAGTCTTCTTTTGATTGCCTCTAGAGTTCAAAATGTCTGGTTAGTTAAACAGAATCTATCTGTTATTAAGTCCAAAAATATCTAATGCATAATGTGATCACCTGAGAATCAGTGATCAGACTGTGAAATCTAATCCTGCCTCAGGCATATGAAAGCTGGTTCAATAGAGGAAAATAGGAGGAGACAGGAATATTAGGTATGTTTGCCTAATTTATAAAAACTTTTTAAAATAAAAATTATAAAGGCAGGATAAAACGTCTAAACAACAGCAAAAGCTAGGTTGTTGGATGATGGGACTTTACAGAATACAGAATAACAAAATTAGAAGGGACCTTGGAGGTCTTCTAACCCAGCCTCCTATAGCATTCCAGAAAAATAGCTGTCCAATCTATTGGAAAACCTCCAATGATGGAACACCCACTATTTCTGTAGGTAAGCCGTTCCAAAGATTAATTGTTCTCACTGTCAGGAAATTTCTCCTTAATTCTAGATTGGTTTTCTCTTTGATTAGTTTCCATCCATTGCTGGCTCTCTCATCTCTCTCTCTAGGGGAGCTTGTTCCCAGTGCGCATGTGTGCAGAGCTGCCAGAAGGCAAGAACAGTTAAGACAAAAGGGGCTACTCAGGAGTAAGGCTTGGAGGTGATTGGCCCCTCCCATAAGACATAAAGAAGGACCAAAGGGACAGGAACTTTTGCTGGAAGCAACGTTGTTTGCTCTGTTCGGATTAAACCTTGAAGCTCTGTGTGGACTTTGTACTCTGTTTGGCTTTTTACAGTTAATTTGGTACTTTATTTGTTGGCAGCAATTCAAAGGAGATAAAGGTGGGTGCTTATCTCAAGAAACTATTTGGGACTCATTACGGACTGGGAATGAACATAATTCCCAGTGTTGAAATAAAAAGAGAGTTGTTTGGACTAAGTGTGTGATTGATTATAGTGTCAGGAAGCCTTGGTCAGAACACTTGGATCTTTTTCACAGTTACTGATGTTGAGCCAGGTACCATCTATTTTGTACCTGTGCGTTTCATTCTTCAAAAAATCCAGATTATCTGAAGAACTCTCATACTATCATGAGAGATTACCTCCAGAGATTTCCTTGTATGTATTTCTGTGACAACATTTAAAATAATAGGCACAAGAATAAAAAGCCAGCATGGTGTAATGGTTAAGTAGTAGACTAGGACTAAGAACCCCATGCATGGAAGTTGAGGGTTGGTCAATCATTTTCTTACAGTCTGATCTGCAAGGAACGAACCCATGTAACCCCTTAAAGCTCTTGGAGACAAGGTGAGCTGTACCACCAATTTCACAATAGTCTTACATACTGTTGAATTTTGAAATATTCTTCCCACTGAGGTGAAGTGGGCTCCCAATCTCATGGCCTTCTGAAATGGAATTAAAATGTGTTCCACAAGGTATAGTCAAATACCGTACATCAGGAGGATGGTTGCAAGGATGCAATAGAAGCTCCATGTTTTTTTAATTGTGGTGCAGCACATCTCCCCATCAAAGCAATCATTTTGATTTTTTTCTCCATATCTTGCGGGTACTCCTGAATAGGTAGAAAGCATGCCTTGGCAGGTTGTTCTAAAAATTGTGTTATAATTTTCCACAAACTTGAGTTCCTGCTGGTTTTTATTTTTAGTTTTTTAAGCATGTTTTCTACATCTTTCTGAAGACTTGCATAATTGTGTTTCTATAACCTCTGTCCTGTGAAAAGCCACCAGGATTGTTCTCTTTAACAGATAAACTGTTTATCAGATCCCTGAACCTCTTCAGCTGGTAAGAGTGCCTCAAAAGTGACATGTACTGTAGACCAGTGGCCCCCAACCTTTTGGGCACCATTCCCATTCCAGGGAGAGAGGTTTTTCCACAGATTGGAGGGGGCATGGTTTCATGTGCTGACTGCATCCCACAGATGGGGCTTCGCTTGTTTACATGGCCCAGTTTCTGGCATGCCATGGCCCAGTGCTGGTCCACAAACTGGGCGTTGGGAACCCCTAGTATAGCTGGGTCCATGAGGGTCAATCAGCTTCTTGAGGGAGGAAGTGATATAAGTATTATAAGAGTCAGTGCCCCTTCCTTCTTTAGGAGGTCATTTCTGGGCCCAACAATTCTAGACAATTTTAATCCAGTTATCAATTCGCGAAGCATCTCTGACCTGCTCTTGAGTTGCCATAGGCAAGGGGGGTGGGAAAGCGAACTTCGCAGCTGCATCAATGAGCTTGCATCTCAGTCAAAACAAAGCACATTCCAACTGACACTTCAAGGTCATCTCTACAGAAACCCACAGTGGCCAGAGGGAATAACTTCTACAACCCGCGAAATTGCTTCATTGGGGAATGTGACACATCTTGACAGGGAGGGGGAAACAGGGTCAGAGGCAAAGCACACATTAACTGAGGTCAGAGTTGGTTCCACTTGGTCCGTGCCGACATGAAGCTCCTAATAAATAACTGGATTTCTTTTGAAGCTTGTCTTGAGGCTCATGATTTAATTAGGGTGTTGGTTGGAACCCTGACACCATTCTCCAAAAAGGAAAGATTCTGGAGAAGTTATCAAATATTCAGAATTTTGATCACAACTTTATGGTGGCTGTGGATATTCCTGGTATCCAATGAGATTCAAAATTAAGGGGGGGGGAAAAACCTTTGTGGATGTATTAGTAGTGAATTTTATACAACAACCTTGGGGCAAGCTCAGTTTCCCTTTTGTGCATTAATGGACTTGATTGAGATTGGGTTATTTCATGTTTCCCATAGAGAAAATAAAAGATAAGTCAGCTACACATTACATAATGTATAGTTTAGGTATCATGATATTAAAGTAAAGCAATAGAACCATTAACTAGAAATGTTAACACTTCTCTGCAGCCCTGTTTCTCCTTGTTGCAGCAGAGAAGTAGCCCTGCTGGTTATGCTCCATTAAATGCAAAATGGTTCAATTTCAAGTTGTAGACAGAGTAAACAGGCATAATATTCAGCTGTTTTCTTCTGAGATTGAAAGGTCTTATAAAGGATTTGGCTTGTTTTGCTTTGTTTTTACCTCATCACTTCAAATTATAGCAGAAAGCAGAAGCCAATGATCCTGTGTAAACTGCTGTAATCTTTTGAAAGCAAGCAAAAAGTTTCTGTTTCAAAATTCTTGGATGTGAACTATGGCATAATTCATGTACAATCGCTCTGGCAGTTACCATCACTTACATTTTGATTTTTTCCCCATTATAAAGCAATATATCTATCATCTGCAAACAGATAGCACTAGGGGATTCAAATGAATCGATTGATTTATTGCTTGATTTATTGCTAATCTGTGATTTTTAAAAGAAGCCAGCATACTATATACAATATAAAGTAGATCTACACATCTGTTTGCCTTCTTTATATATTTTTCTATGTCAGCCAAAGTCTATTACCTTGACCACATTGATTGAGTCTTTCTATTTTACAACCAATTGCAATTTTTCTTACTGGAATATTCCCCAGTATCAAAAAAAAAACAAAAAACATTCCCACATCCCTTTCCCTCTAAAAATACTTACAATGGACTGCCCTTTGTTAGGATAAACCTTCTCACACAATCTTCTCTCTTGAGTGAGGAGTTTTTAGTCTCTTTACCCCAGAGTTTGTCATGGGCCAAAACTCAGGTGATTCAGGTGATGAGGAAGGGAAAACATGTGGCAGAACATGTGGACTGTTAGCCTGAAGAGGTACAAAGCCGAGAATCATATAAGACGGATCAAATACAAGTACCACCTGAAGAACTGGAATAGTTCCCAGCTCCCACACCTGGCAAGTAGAACAAAGAAAAATATTTAAAAAAAATGTTTTATGAGGCTTCTTGTCAAGCAAAAAACTAAATCTCTTGATTATAGGCAGCTGGGTGCAGTCTGATTAAAAGGCAACTCTGATGATAATCCCTCATTGGATTCAAACATCAGATTTCTGGTTCTTTGCATGATGTCCATGTAGATTCTACTCATTAAATTCTGAAGTCTGGGTCGGTTGATGGTCCTGATCTGGATTTTGGAACTCTGGACTGGATTTTATCTATTCTTCTGTGCGGTTCTGTTAAAGGTAAAATCATTCAGGCAAACTTCTTTCAGAGAATCTGTTTTAGTTTGCATTCCTTGTCAGCTGTTATCTCCATGACATTGAGTAAACTGCTAAACCAGAAGCAAGACAGAATTTTCCCCTCAACCCTGAGCTAGTGCTTTCCAAAAAAAAAAAAAAAAAAGAAAGAAAGAAAGGTATTTTAGAACTTCTTTTCCAAAGCACAAAATATCTTGTGGACTGTCAAAATGTGCTTTTTACAAATGGAGAAGACTTTAAGAAAAATCCTTTCTTAAACTAATACATTTCAACCTCCAGTTTGAAGAAGGAGTTTTCTTGGGAAAAGGGAAATACAAGAAAAAAAAAATTCTGGGGTGTGTGGGGGTGGGAAAATGAAACCAGACTCTTTGAGGAAATTGTTTCTTTGCCCAGTCATGAAAAAAATGGTCTGAATTGATGTTCTAGGTTAAGATGGCAAACCTGAAATTATGTAGTGACTAATCCAATTTCTAATGAGCCTTGACAGAATGTTAATGATGCATACTAGTTTTCACTAATAATGCCATGGCATATTGTATATGGAATTCTAAGAAAAGAGGCTCTTTTTTTGGAAGAAAAAACAATTGAATTCCATTTCTTCAAACATTTCAACATGGGATCAATTGATTGGTAACTTTAAGGGGCCATGTAGATACAAACATCTTTGGACATTAGGGAATGTTTCCACAGCACAAACGGTAATCGTTTAGTTTGTATTAGGAGGATTTCCTTTCAAAGAAAATAGATGAAAGAATGAAGCAATTACAATACGACCAGAGTCTACATCTCCACTAGTTTTTCACTGTGGTTCCTACTATTAGAAGCTATTAGCCTTCAGCAAAATGGTTTCTGGTGTTTTTTTTTTTTCTAGCCAAAGAATAAGACTTGGAGATGTGTCTAGAGCAGGGATGTCAAACTCATGTCGTCACCACGGTGATACATGACATATTGGGACTTTTTTCCCCTTCGCTAAACTGGACATGGGTGTAACAAGTGAGTGATGCATCCAGCCTGTGGGCCAAGAGTTTGACAGGGGGGGGGGGGGCCCCCCGCCCCCCCCCCCGCCCCCCCCCCCCCCCGGGGGGGGGGGGGGCCCCCCCCGCCCCCCCCGCCCGGGCGGGCGGGGCCCCCCCCCCCCCCCCCCCCCCCCGGGGCCCCCCCCCCCCCGCCCCCCCCCCCCCCCCCCCCCCCCCCCCCCCCCCCCCCCCCCCGCCCCCCCCCCCCCGCCGGCGCCCCGCCCGCCCGCCCCCGGGGGGGGGGGGGGGGGCCGCCGGGCGGGGGGGGGGGGGGGGGGGGGGGGGGGCGGGGGGGCGGGGGGGGGGGGGGGGGGGGGGGGGGGGGGGGGGGGCCCGGGGGGGGGGCGGCCCCCCCCCCGGGGGGGGGGGGCGGGCCCCCCCCCCCGGGGGGCCGCCCCCCCCGCGGGCCCGGGCCGCCCCGGGGGGGGGGGGGGGCCCGGGCCCGCCGGGCCCGGCGGGGGGGGGCCCGCGGCGGGCCCCCCCCCCCCCCCCCCCCCCCCCCTTCCCCTCCCCCCCCCCCCCCCCCCCCCCGGGGGGGGGCCTTCTTTTTTTTTTTTTTTTTTTTTTTCCGGGGGGGGGTGTCTGGGGCCGGGGGGGGCCCGGCCCCGGGGGGGGGGCCCCTGGTCTAGAGGATGTCTTCAAGGAGAAATAGAAAGGGTGCATCAGTAACACTTCTATAATACTCAGAAGATTGATACCCCAGTGAACTGAGGGGACATACAATAACTCTCAGGTAGTAGGTAGTTCATTTGAAAATAATAATAATAACAGGGTAGCATTAGCATTGTATTTAAAGTAAAATCACCTTCACAATCATGCAAATTATTATTTCAATGTATCACTATAATTTATTTTTAATATTCAGATATGAATATTATAAATAAAGTAGCTGTTATTGGCCTAACATATGCCTTCCTTTTAGCCAGTTCTATGTGAAAGAGGCAGAGCTTGAAATATTGCCGTTGTTTTTATGTATTCTGTCTTCTTCTTCCTTAATATCATTAATATAAACCTGGGAGGCTAAGGTAGGAAAAAAGAGATTATGTTAACAGAACCCTATGAAATAAAAATGTACATGTTTTAAGAAATCATATTTAAATATGAGTGCTACTGGTTATTTGATCTCCCTGTAATACAACTTTGATCTGTTGCTGTATTAAATAATCTGATAGAAATAAGACACCAGAAGGAAATAAGACAATTTCATAAACTGCTGAAAGAGAAATGCTGTAAAGGCAAATTTCTTCCTCTGCATGATGGTTGGCTTTTTTTGAATAAATTGCAATACACTTAAATGGATTACCACTTGCAATGTTGCATTTTGAATCCCCATTTGTTGAAGAAGAACAAGCAAGAGGGCAGTATCAGTGGTGGTATTCAGCAAGTTCTGAACAGTTCTGGAGAACCGGTAGTGGAAATTTTGAGTAGTTCAGAGAACCCGCTAATACCACCTCTGACTGGCCCTGCCCACATCTATTCTCTGCCTCCTGAGTCCCAGCTGATCGGCTGGGTCTTCTTTTGTTGCCCTGCATAGGAGAACGGAGCTGGAAAACAGGTTAGTGGGGTGGGGAGGGAATGGGGATTTTGCAGTATCCTTCTCCTGCGATGGCCACCAAGCAACGCCCACCAAGCCACGCCATGCCCACCAAGCCACACCCACAAAACTAGTAGTAAAAAAAAATTGAATCCTACCACTGGGCATTATATTTTCTGCTGTCAGTATGATGGGTGCCCACCTCTGGCTTTTTGGTGTGTTTGTTACATTAAAGCAACTAAACACATTACTTGGAATTCTCTTAGAAAAAACATCAGCAGTAACAAGCTGACAAAGATGGGTTTTAAAAAGATGAAATATGGTTAGATGTAAGGAATAAAGATGTAGTATAACATCTAATAGCTATAGTTGCTGGAGATAAGATGAAAAAGGGAAGTGTTTTCATTCCATGGATTTCTTTGAAGCATTAGTGCTCTCTCTCTCTCTCTCTCTTTTTTTTTTTTTTTTTTTTTGCATTTCTATCCTGCTCTTTTCCAAAAATTTCATGCTATTAAACGGTCACTTCTGCACTGCCAAAAACAAAAACAAAGTACAGAAGGATACATGTTTTCATTAAATTTCCATATGTAAATTTCTATTGCTTGTCTGGTACCTGGAATATTCTTCACATGGCTCTGGCTCTGTTTACAAAAAGAGATTATGACCCCTACAAACAACTGTTGGTTACTAATCAGTGAGTACAATAAGGTCAACAATTACATTTCACCATTACTTATATAAAGCAATTAATTATAGCAGTAGCACTCTCTGGGTGGTTTATAATGTTACCATTATTTGCATATTGCCTCCAGCAATCTGAGCCCTCATTTTACTAACGTAAAAAGGATGGAAGTCTGAGTCAACTTTGAGCTGTATCAGGATCAAACTCAGGTCTGTGGGCAGAAAATGCACTTAACCACTGCTCCATCAGGACTCCCTCTGTTCATGGGAGTTGTTTGATCACTCTTGCTATTTGTCTTCTCCAGCAGCACTCTAGGTATCTTTCTCTGCTGTTTCATTTCCTGGAGATCCTCCAAGAATCCAAAGGTTTTCTGAGATTAACAGATAGAAAGGGCCACACAAAGCACAAGATCGTTGTGACTTCTCTCGTTGCAAACTGTGATTAAGGCCTTAGTTAAATTATAAAACATATGAAGAACAGTTGCAGGAACTGGGTATGTCTAGTCTAATGAAAAGAAGGACTAGGGGAGACATGATAGCAGTCTTCCAATATCTCAGGGGCTGCCACAAAGAAGAGGGAGTCAAGCTATTCTCCAAAGCAGGACAAGAGGGCAGGACAAGAAGCAATGGGTGGAAACTAATCAAGGAGAGAAGCAACTTAGAACTAAGGAGAAATTTCCTGACAGTTAGAACAAATTAATCCGTGGAACAACTTGCCGTCCGAAGTTGTGAATGTGCCAACACTGGAAATTTTTTAAAAGATGTTGGATAACCATTTGTCTGAAGTGGTGCAGGGTTTCCTGCCTAGGCAGGGGGTTGGAATAGAAGACCTCCAAAGGCCCCTTCCAACTCTGTTATTCTATTCTATTCTATTCTATTCTATTCTATTCTATTCTATTCTATTCTATTCTATTCTATATACCAGAATCTCAAAAACACCGCAAGCTTTATAAAACCCAGTAGATCTGGAGTGGCTGCTGGAGTGATCAAATGGGTCATATTCCCTGTGGTAGAGGAGGGCATAAAAACTCCAGAACAATTAAAGAGTAAGTTGACCATGATAAAAGACCATCCATTCCCTCAAAGACAAATTGTCACCCAAATCAGATTACAAATAGATCATGTTGCCACGACCCTGAGGTAGAGATCTAATATGTTAAACAAGATCCAACATGATGTTGTAGTAAGGTGGGATTTGTTTAAATATGGTCTGTTGAATAAACTATAAGACATTGGGTTTTCACAACATGGGCCATGATTTATGAATCACATAATCGGGTTTGTTAAACCAAGATCAATGTAAACTCATAACTTAGTATCATATGTGACCTCTGGATATATGAACTTTCGAGCTCATTGAAACCTATCATTAGAAGCAAAGTTGAGGGTCTTTTTGTCCAAGCTCCTGCCCAGGGCAGAAATCCTCAGGCCATTTGGACCAGGGGTCACCAACCGTTTGGACCTCAGGAACCACCAAACTCATAATTTTAAATCCTGCGCACCAGGGACCCTGGGAAAATCCCCCCAAAAGTCTGCAGGAAACTTCCCCACCCTGTTTTCCTACTGATTGATCATTCTTTATTTGGGATTGCAGGATACCATCTCCAGCTTTGTTCTTGTGGGGGGCGGGGGGGGAGAGACTTTTGCCTTCATGCAAGGAAAGCAGCAGAAGCAGCAGAAGTCTTTCTCTCCCCCAAACTCCACCAGAAATGAGTTTTGTGAGACTTGTTGCACCAGCGCAGCCTCTTGGAACAGGATGCCTTGCAGGATCCCAAAGACTCATTTCTGGCGGAGTTTGGGGGAAAGAAAGAAAGACTTTTGCTGCTTTTCTTGCATGCAGCCAAAAGCAGAAGAAAGAAGCAGCCTGGTGGCCAGGCCAGGCTAGGCGCATGGGGTGAGTGGGGCAAGTTCCCTCCCTGCCCTTTCCCCCTCCCTCACTGCCTCATGTTGTTTGCAATGAAAGCAATACAAGCCTTGTGTTCCTGTGGGCCATGTGGGTGGAACAGCCTTGTGTTCCTACACAGCCTGGATTAATTGCTTTGGGGGGATGCTTTGGGGGTGGCATTTCTCTGCCGACCATCAAAATTTTCTCACGGACCATCAGTGGTCCCCAGCCCACTGGTTGGTGACCATTGATCTGGGCAATGTTTGTTCAACCTTTGCTTCAAAACTTCCAGTGATAGAACAGCCATGATTCCAAGAGGCAGACTGTTCCTCGTCTTAGGAATAGTGTTAAGTTTGGAGAATAATGGAGACCAGACATCTGACCAGTGACTTCAACTCTTTAATAACGGTAGATAGAACAGAACAGAGCAAGGCTATGGGCAGCAGTAACCCTTTTATAGGGTTGGCTGCTACCCTATTAACCAATAATATGTGCAACAAGTTCAACTAATACCCAATAAGAAGTGCCCTAATATTGGCCAATCAGGGACTTGTTATGGACCAATCCTTGTTTGTTGTTTAAGGACCAATCAGGTGTGCAGGCTTTCAAAACCCGTTTTGCATTTGGCTTAGTTACTTTTTATTGATTCACAACAAATAGAATTTCCAGAATCAGGAAATTATTTTTTTCTGTTTCAGGTTTAGATTTCTTTCTTCCACCCATTAATTTTTGTCCTACTCTAAAGATTTAGTTAGGCAATAAATCCACACCTTCTTACTTGTGAAAGTACTTTGAATATCGGAAGGCTGCTTTCCTGTAAGTCTTTAGCCTTCTCTTCTTTATTTAAACATACTCAGTTCTTTTTTTAAAAAAAGTTCTTCAAATGATTTACCTCCTCAGCCCCCTTACCACCTTTGTCACTCTTGTCTGAACTCTTTCCAGTTGCCCAGCATCCTTCTTGTGACACTGAAGACTGGCTAGTTGTGGCATGCAGCCCAACAGTCACTTTCCATGATCTTGGCACTAAATCTTTGTTAATGCTGCCAAATGCGTTGGCTCATTTGGCAGCTGCATCACCCTCTTAGTTCATGCTTAATCCATGCTTTATCAGGAAGACACTCAAATTCTTCTCACAAGTATTATGCCAGGTACCACCTATCTTGTTCTTATGCATCTGATTTTTTTTCCTACCTAAGAGTAGAACTCTACATTTTTTTTTGACATTGCACTGCATTTTGTAGAAAAAGCCCCAATTTTTAAAAATAAATACAAAGATCTTTTTAAACCACAGCTGAAATACAGAAGAGTTCCCCAACATTTCCAGCTTTGCGTACCAGAGGGGATGGTTCTGTGGGAGTAGCATGCGAGCGCACGCAGCAGCTCCATTAGCACGAGCAGCGCACAACTGTGCCCACTGCTTGTGCAAGTGGGAATGTATGTGTGCATGTGCGCACATGTCCAGTATTTTGCAGGCTCAGTTCCGAACAGCTCAAGGCCCAGTTAGTGGGCTATGGCTCAGAGATTGGGGACCCCTGATATACAGTACCTTTCTCTCGTGTTGATATAGGGCCATTGCCATTAAGGACATACATTGGATATGGTTTTTCAAACAACTTTCAAATCCACCTGGCAGTGGGACTATCTACCAATCCATAAATTAATGATCTGATTCATTGTATATTCAGAATCTCTAATTGTACCTTTAAAAAAATGTTTATCTAGATATGCTTGAAGAGAGTAATAACCAGAAGAGCATGATGATCTGCAAGAGGATTAGCAGGCATAACGGCTTTATTGTGCCTGTGCCTCAAATGAACCGTTTTGCTGTGACATTCATTTCTGCAAGTTTGATGGTTTCCCAAGGACAACTGGGTCAGACTTCTTGTAAATTAATGTCTCCCATGGGACTCGTAATGAAGAGACTGTTAACTAATTATCAATCTGTTTTGGAAGGCATTCATTTTTTAATTGACCTCAAGCCCCTAAGGGAACACTAAAGGTGTCTGAAGAAAGTGAGGGTTTTTTTTTCTTTTTCCCTGGTTAGGACAAACATGAATGCAGGGGATGTGATTACAGGGATCCAAGGAATTGGGGGGCAAAGGCTGGGAGAGGGAGAAGGAGGAAGATGAAAAAGGATGGATTTACTTACCTGTTAGCATGAGTAGTTTCTATCCCGTACATTCTGTATGGATCAGGTTATTGTATATGCAAAGGACTGTTTTGAAAAATACTGCTTTGCCCCAAAACTGCTACAGAATGAATTTAAATCATCACATGTCTGGGTCTGAGTTTAAGTAGAGAAGTTGACCTCTGGAATTAAAATGCCAGAAGCCGTTTCAGCAAGGCAACCTGCCACATTGTTACATGCTATAAAGAAGATAATTGCTAAAGCAGAAGGGGAGTCAAGGTGGACTTCATTGGGAACTATTTTTTGGGCCAGTGAAGTGACATTTCCATTTTCTTCACTTGAATATTGGACAGAATGCTAAATCAAACTTTTCCAGCTTCTTAATCTTCAGCAGGTTTTTTGTTTTTTTTTACTTTTACTGTTCCCAACCTCCCTGCAGTCTACAATTCTATTCTTTAATCTCTAGTAAGGTTATGATCTATGTCTAAGGGTCCATAGATTCTTTTTTCTGGAAGATTGCTGGAATTATTTAAAACTATTGAGTTGAAAACTCCTGAATGATGTTTTTCAAAACATAGATAGGACATATATCCCATAGGTGGGACCTAATCATATTCCTTTACCCCTGAGGATTTAAGGTACAAAAATGCATAAGATGCTGTTATGCAGGGCAGGGATTCGGGTGTGACTCGGTAAAGACTAAAAGGCAGAGTCCAGATTTGTCTTGATAAGCCAAACGCATGTATTCACTTGAATAAATATGGGTCTTCCCCAGGGGTGCTATTCAACCGGTATAGCAACCAATTTGGTGAGCGCTTGCGCGTGTGCTCCGCGTTTGAAAGGGCTAATACTTACCTTCAACGGCAGCTGAAGAAAACAGCTGAGGCGCGGCAAACTGCTCTGCCACACGAATCAGCTGTGCTCTAACAAAAAGACATAAAGGACAGGAAAGAGCAGGGGCGGGCCCACATGCTTGTCGGAGCAAACCGGTTAGGAGCCAGCTGATTGTCGGAACAAGGGGTTCACCCAAACTTGTCAGAACTGGGAGAATCCCACCTCTGGTCCTCCCTAAAGGTGGAAGAACCGCAAACACAGTGTAAGGCAGATATTTATAAAATATTTTTGCTTTCACTTAGTTACATAAGAGGAAGCTGGCATTCGACAGATAAGATATAGATACAGGGGTCTTCAAACTTGACAGCTTGAAGACTTGTGGACTTCAACTCCCAGAATTCCTCCTCCAGTCATGTTAGCTCAGGAATTCTGGGAGTTGAAGTCCACAAGTCTTAAATTTGCCAAGTTTGAAGACCCTTGGAATACTCAAGCATGCCTTCTGTGGTTTTGGAAACATGCTTTAGCCACAGGCTAGTGGTTTCCTTTGGAACTTTACATGGCCTGCTGAGGCCTGAACTTCAATTCGGCCATCTCCACATACTGTACCTTCCCTTTAGTCAATCATCAAATTCATCAGATTCCTCATTAACAATGCTTTCACAGAAAGAGTATGAAGAACATGTTTCATTCAACATTGCATTGAATGGGAAGGAATACAGTCACATGTCTCTTAAAGCTGAGACTGAATGGGACCAAATCTTAATAACGGAGTTGCTTTTTTAGGACACTGCTGTTCCATGGCTGCAGCAAAGCCAGTTATGAAAACAGCCATTCTGAAAGAGACAACGGGAAAGGCAGACCTTTGCGTGCATGTTTCTTTCTCTTTTTTATGACAGGCATTACAAAACATAAGACAGCAACTTTAAACAGGCTACAATATACTACAACAAAATGTCTCTTGGAACAATCTGCCACCTGGCAGCTCACCAGGAGTGACAATTTGTCAGTTTGATGAGCTAATGTTGGAAAAAAAACAGCTGCCGCTTCATATGCTTAACATTCCCTGCTATACTAAAGTCATGAAGGAAGACATTGCTGTGGGGGACTGAGGATTGTTGGGGGGGAAGGGACAACTTTGTGTGTTTTGTGTGCCCTTACACAAGACTCTGGTCACGCACAGAGAGGGAAAGTCCTGCAATTGATCAGAAATCTATGTTCAATCAATCAGAACAGAGCTGGAAGGGACCTTAGAGGCCTTCTAGTCCAATCAAGCAGGAAACTTTATACCAGGGATATCCAACTCACATCATCTGGGTGGTGTCACATGATGTATTGGGACTTGTTTCCTCTTTGCTAAACTAGGCATGGATGTGACCAGCACGTGACGCATCCAGCCTGCAGGCTGTGAGTTTGACATTCCTTCCCTATACTATTTCAGATAGTTGGCTGTCCAGTCCTTTCTTGAAAACCTCCAGTGATGAAGCACCAACAATTTCTGGAGGCAAGCTGTTCCACTGGTTAATTGTCCTCAGGAAGTTTCTCCTTAATTCCAGGTTGCTTCTCTCCTTGATTAGTTTCTATCCATTGTTTCTTGTCTTGCCTTCTGGTGGTTTGGAAAATAGGTTGACCCCCCCCTCTTCTTTGTAGCAGCCCCTCAAATACTGGAATGCTGCTATCCTGTCATCCCTAGTCCTTCTATTTTCTAGACTAGCCATACCAATTCCTGTAACAGTTCTTCATATATTTTAGTCTCCAGGCCTTTGATCATCTTAGTTGCTCTTCTCTGCACTTTTTCCAAAGTCTCAATATCTTTGTTGTAATGTGGTGACAAGAACTGGATGGAAAGAATTTAACGTGAAGAGATCTTTCATTCTTTTTGCAGAACTGTAACCTCAGAAAAGGTTGCTTGATTTTCCTCTTACATTTTACGAATGTATTTCTCATAGTATTCACTGATGGTGGATGCTTGTTTATATTCTCTGCATTTCTGCTCTTCTACCTAGCTGGAATCTAGTCTTGTCTTCCGGTGCTTTGGAAAATAAGTTGACCCTCTATTCTTTGTGGCAGCCCCTCAAATACTGGAATGCTGCTATCATGTCATCCTTAGTCTCTAGACTGGCGATACTCAATTCCTTCAACCGTTCTTCATATCTTTTTGACCTAAAATCTAAAGGAGTTTAAGGTTTGATTGTTCAAGAATGTCATTTTGACCTGATCTTTCATGATCAAGCAGTACCTTCCTGTTGTACCCATTACTACTGGACTGAAAAACACAATGTTCAGGTCTCATTTAGAACTGCAATGCTTGCCAAGCACAGACTAACACATATATATGCTCTTTCTCTCTTTTTTCAGTAGTGTTCATACAGGCTTATGTACATGAACACTGTATACTCAGAGAGCCATGCCAAGACCGTTGTAAGTCAGCTGCAGCACAGATGGTAATATGTTCATAAATTTGGAGGTAGAATATAAAAGAATGAGAAACTCTGGCAAGCAGTAATAATATTCACATCATAGATTCTGTGTTGGCATTTATTAGATAAGGGACCTGGAAGGAACAAAAAACTATCAGGAACTGTTGGAGCGGGCAGAATTGTTCAGTCTTGTTCAGGAAGGCAGAACAAAAAACAATGGGTTTAAATTGCAAAGAAGTAGATTTTCATTAGAGTTCAGGAACATTTTGCTCACTGTAAAAGTGTTCAGCAATGGAACCGAGTGTGTCGGGAAGTATAGATTCTCCTTAAGGAGAAACCGGGTGCACATCTTTTCGGTTTGCTGTAGTAGTAGGTTCCTGCACAGGGCAGGCTATTGGACTAGAGCAAGAGTCTTCAAATTTGGCAACTTTAAGACTTGTGGACTTCAACTCCCAGAATTCCCGAGCTAACATGACTGGAGGAGGAATTCTGGGAGTTGAAGTCCACAAGTCTTCAAGCTGTCAAGTTTGAAGACCCATGGACTAGATGATCTCCAAATTTATTTCTAAGTCTGAACATCCCCCTCCCCACCTGAAAAGAAATCTGTTCCATGCTCTGATGCTAAGGAGTTCTACTTCCCCTGCCCACCTGAAAAGAAATTTATGCTATCTAGAAGTTGCTTCTAAATGACGTCTTTTGGAGCCAGAGAGGTGAAGGGGGGGAAATTTTATGCCAACATTCAAAGTGCAGGGACAGGTCTACCACAGGATAGGGAGTATTATGGTGGGGCCTCAACAGCAGCCTTCATTTCTCCAGATATACTTTGTTGATGATGATGACAATGAGAGGGACATACTTTGTTGAATCTATATATATATAAAAGTGAAAAAGCACTCACGCATCATCACAAAATCTCCAGAACCGTAAAGCCCACCAACTTGAAATTTGGCACATATGTTCCTCTTGGCTCATAGGTGCTCCCTAACAAAGGATTTTTGGAAATGACCATCAGAGCATTAGTATTTCCTATATTATTATTAACACGCTCTGATGCTAAGGAGTTCTACTCCCCTTCCCCACCTCAAAAGAAATCTGAAAGAAAGCTACACCCAGGCTCCTTGCTGTTGTCTTCTTGCTCACACAGCAAACACTGTTTGAGTTTCCAAACAGCTTTCAACTCTCTCACACACTGACAGGACGCTAGCCAGATGAATACCGATGGATGCTGGTAGGCAGAGACACAATTTTTCCCCTTATTGCCCAATTACATAGTTTCGTAGCGAAGCATGTGTACCCTGCCAGTATCAAATACTTTTGTCATCAATTTCCCAAACTTTATGCTTTATGCAAAACCTCCTCAGCCCCACCACAATACACCAACTTTGCACTATCGTTGGGGGGGAGGGGAATGAGTTATATACTTTATACCGACTCTTACAAATCTATGGAAATCTGTAATCTTCTAAATCTTTCTTAATCATATAATCGAAGCTGGAATGGCTCACAGAAAATGTCTCACAAAAAAATTAGCAAAGCATTTGGGTGAATAGAAGCTTTCCAGTTCATGAGGCAACCTCTGCCCCTAAATAACAGTTGTTACTGTCATTTCACCAAGTGAGAACCACTAAACAATGATCTATTTAACTAGTTACTTCCCAGAACAAGAGAGAGGTCATGATAAACCCATGCTTGTTCACATTAATTGTTGCATTCCTATCCAAGTGCACACAATTATCCTGTTTAGAACCCTGTTCAAGGACAGATATAAAATACCAATTAAAATATTCTGCTTCTCTTCACCTATTACAACTTCTTCTTTCTCCTTGCAACAAAGCTAAAGTCTCTTTGACTTTAATTTGGTTTTTAGGCTTATTTTTTCATATGCCTCAATACATTCCATGCTTTTTAAAAAAGCTTTTCTGACATGATTCCAACAGTTTGTGGTGATCGCTTTCTATACTCCGGGGGTTGTAAACCTCTCCTTCTGTTTTATATACTTGACCCTTTTTCTTTTCAGCATCTTAAAAAAAAATTCCCCATCCATTCCGATCAGTTTTCTTCCTCAAGCTTTGTAAAGAATCCATAGTTTTTAATTTAATTGCTTATCATTTTAATTTGCTTTTATAAAGGTTTGATTTCCCATGTTTTAACACATTGCAAGCTGCTCAGTGGCACCTCGCACTATAAGATGAGTGGTATACAAACTTGATAAATCAATAAAATAAATACTAGGTCTACGATTGTGGCCTAGTTTGTTTCTTCTTTCATCTCTCATTCTACCTTTTAATTATCACAAAGAAACTCCCTTCATCTGTTGATTTAAATATATTGAACTATCTCAAATATTGATATAGATGGTTAAATACCCAGTGCACTTTAAAAAAAATTGTAAAAATGAACATTACTTCAAGCGTGATACATGTAGTAGAGGTGTTTCAGGTAGAAATGATGTTATTAAGAAAGGATTCTTTCCCTCCATTGGAAGAATAACTTCCCAAACTTTGATTAGATAAATTACTGCTGCCAAAGATGGTGGGATTACAACCTTCCAAATTTTCAGTCATATAATTTGCTCCTATTTCTTTATGAGGCTGAGTGATCAAGTTAAAACAACATAGCAGCAAGCAATAAAAAAAACATGGTGAATATAATGCAAGCTGTTACCAAGTATCTCAGTCCTAACAAGGTTTTTCCAACTGAGTTTGAACTATTTTCTTCTCTTCCCTGCTGATTTGTTTTGTGCTGAAGTAGTAAAGAGGCCAAAGGTGTGACAGGGGACACAGGATCTTGGGTCCTGCCAATTTAATCAGTTCACTGGGTGTCCTCAAGCAAGTTTTACTATTCCAATTTTCCTCTAAAGTTTCCTTTGAGATTCAATGAAAGAATCCCATTGTATGCCAGGAACAGATTCAATTTGCTGTAGGAAGGAATTCTGGCAGTTACCTCCATTTAAATCATGAGTCTCAAGCCAAACTTCCAAAACTTAAAAAGGATTTATTGGGAGTTAACATGCCTGGGTGTAGCCACTTCTGAGGCACATAATTCATTGTCACCCTTTACTCTGGTTTTCCCCCCAACCCCTGGGTGTATCTTAATTCATATTCTCCAATGGGACATATCCATAGCCAAGAGTCATCAATCATGTTCTCCAGTTAGAATTTTGCACAGCAGAAACTTCAGTTGCCTAGTTACTATCTTTGAAAACATTTATGGAATGCAGTTTCGGTTTTGCAAGCTACCTTTCTGTTGGCAATTCTAAAAAGACCATAGAAATATTTTATGAGTTGACACAAAGGATGAGAATCATTCACACTTCGACTTAGATTCTAAGATACTTGTGCTTAAGAAAGTTCCTATCTATTTTCTTCTCCATCAGAGCCTTCCATACATCCCTGACCCTGTATTTGCATGTATGCATGTTGCAATGTTAGGATGTTATTAAAAGGAAAGGAGAAAATATCCTGCTTTGTTAATTTCCTAAATGTATCTGGATCCAGCTAGCAGAACAGAATAACAGTATTGGAAAAGATCTTGGAGGTCTTTGAGTCCAATCCCCTGCCCAAGCAGGAGACACTATACCCCTGGGGGTGAACCTATGGCATGCGTGCTGGAAGTGGCACACAGAGCCATTACTGTCGGCAGTTGAGCACTTGCCCGGAAAAGGTTACTGTGCATGTGCATGTGCCGCACGGCCAACAGCTAATTGTTGGGTATTTGGTGCACATGTACGGGGGCGTAGCGGCGTGCAGGACACATGCATACACAAGAAGCACACGGTGCATGTAGGGGGTCACGCACGCATGCGCAGAAGCGCACAGCATGGGTCATGCGAGTTGTGTAAATAACGCTGGTTGAGTGCACATGCCCAGGAGGCATGGTGGCCCCATGCACATTGCCTTCTGGATGATGGCACGTGAGCATGAGCAGGCAAGCGGGTGCGCAATTATCGGCATGCGAGCCCAAAAAAGTTAGCCACCACTACACTATACCATTCCAGACAAGTAGCTGTCTAGTCTCTTCTTAAAAACCTCTAGTAATGGAGCACCCACAACTTCTGAAGGCAAGGCATTCCACTGGTTAATTGTTCTCACTGTTAGGAAGTTTCTTTTTAGTTTTAGGTTGCTTCTCCCCTTGGTTAGTCTCTATCCTGATGGAATATACATACCACCAATACCAAAGGCATCCATCCATATTGTCCACACTTGGATTAAACAAAGAAGGTCAGAAATGATCATATTGTTCTTTTAAAAGCTCTTATGCTCTTATTGTTCTTTTAAAAGCTCTTAATAGACTCAGATGGAATAGCATTAATTATTAAGTTGTTGGTTTCAAACTTGAGTTGGAGAGGAAGCTAATCTTCAGTATGTCATTAAAAATATTCAGTTGTAGTATTTATGTCAGCAATCATGTACAAATCAAGGAGGTTTGTGTGATAAAATTTTACATCAACTTAGGATGCCATTATCATTAATGTCTGTAGCCATAACTTTAGTAAAATTTCAGAAATGGGAGAACCAAAAAGCTGGTGTTTTGGCAGTACTTAGGGCAATCTACTCAGGAATAGGTCCCATTAATTTCAGTGGAATTTACTCATAAATAAATGTGGATATGCACATTTTGTAGCTTTATTTAACTCAGTCAACTGTTTCTTCAGGCATGGTGTGATGACTTCAAGTTCATTGTGGATCTTGAACTTGTAGCTGAGATATATATTGGTAGGAGTTCAACTTGTATAGTATTAGGATGTAAACATCAGGGACACCTGTCAGAGAAGACTTTTGCTACTATCAATCATTTAGGTCTTTGACTCAGTTTGATGTCCATCCTGAGGAGTTCAGAGAGCTGTTTTTGCCCTAGCTGTGGCGGTGGGGAAGGATGAGATTGATTTGTTATTGGTCACAATTTCACATGCCCCAAGATCTTAGTTTCCCAGCATTTCATCCAATTTCTGACTGTTTACAGTCAACATTTGGGCTAGCAAAACCAAAGAATTGTATTTGGTTTACATTTTAATGTATTTTACATTAAAATTAAATATAATTTTATTTATATTAAATATAATTTTATTTATATTAAATATAATTTTATTTATATTTATATAAATAAAACTATCTACAAGCTACAATTATATTAACATGTATATATTTATATAATTTATATATAATAAATGCATGTATAATGTATAAATAATAATATAATATAATGTATATATTATAAAATATGGAATAAATTTTATCAATGGTTATATAGCAGAAGACAAGGTAGAAATATTAGTAGTTATGATTAGATGAATTAGTAATTAATATATTAAATAAGGAGATTACAAATTATGAAGTAAAATGGATGTATTGTGTTGTATTCTCATAATTAAATTTTAAAAAATATTTACATATTTATATATCTAATAAAATTATAGTTATTTATGCTATATGCTCCCCAACTGCCCCATAGACTGGTAGCAGCAGCGGGGGGCGGGGGGGGGGCAGGATAGTTTCACATGTGCAATCTATCTTCCACGCATGCGTGAATGAAGCTTCGTGTGCTCACCCACTGCTTGCATGGCCTGGTTTTCAATGGGTCACAGACCAGGACCAGACCGTTGCCTGGGAGTTGGGGACCTAATTTGCCAAAACAACTATAGTAGACATAGGGACAGTGTTTTCCCTCATGCCATCACTCTATTAAATACCTAATTCTCTCATTGCTCTAAATGTCTATGTATATAAACTTACGTAGTGTGGCAGTAGTATTATTATTTATCTTTCTACTTACCTTATTTACACTCCCTCCCCCTTTTATTGGCATTATTATTATTCTGTTGCTTTGCATATACATTGTATATGAATGGTCCCATACTGGAGACAACTTCTTTGTTTGTCTAATCATACTTGGTCAAAATAAAGATCTTCTCTTCTCTTCTCTTCTCTTCTCTTCTCTTCTCTTCTCTTCTCTTCTCTTCTCTTCTCTTCTCTTCTCTTCTCCTCTCCTCTCCTCTCCTCTCCTCTCCTCTCCTCTCCTCTCTTCCTATTCCCATTCCTATTCCTATTCTACTCTTATTTAAATTTAAATTGCATTTTAATCTAAGTCCAAATGTGAACTTCATGTATGTGTCAGTGAATATCCACGATTTGTCTGAATTCTATAGCTTAATTCATGATCACTGATTATAAATCTGCAGTTATTAGGAAAGTTACATATTGTACATAAACGGGTATATTTGAAAAATAAAATAAAAATCCCAGCCATACTTTTAGAAAAGCAGTAAGTAACCCGATGTGACAACCCAGGATAAACCAAACCAAATTTGTGTTGAAAAATAGATGCTAAGTAAAATCATATTTGAAAGGTTAATCCATCCCTAATTTTGGCAAACCGTATATCCTAAGAAAATGCTTGTTCATATGTTTCAGCATTGGACACACTGTTCCTTTACAGTATACATTTTGTGTGCATTTTTGACAAACTTGTTAAGTGAAGAATCTCATTGCTAAAAAGCACAGTGGTCAAAGTATATCTACTTTCTGTTTGCTTGATGCCTTAGGAAATATGAATTAGGAACCTTTTTATTGAAACTCGTATCAGATTTCTCCTCTATCCATACCTACTTCGTTTTCACAATACAACAGTTATTCATTGATAAAATACTATATATTTAGAGCTGCTTCATTTATTATAACTTCTAAGGACCTTACAGGAAGGTTTTGGTTGAATAACCACAATTACCTGCATTTGAGTATAAAGTCACAGTGCTTGTAAACTGTGTTACGCTGTTCTACAGTAGGTATATAGTTGTTTTTTTTCAAAAACTTGTACTAAAAGTTTGTCAAAATGGAACAAGTGCAGACAGATGTAAGATTAGAAAAATAATAAATCCAGGAATCGAATACTACTGGCTGAATTTGTAGCAAATGATGGGCTTGATTTATATAATGTGAATCACAAAGAGAAAGAGGAGAGAGAGCTACCACCTGCCATCTGAAGCACTATGGTTTATCAAGTTTTAATAGGGGCAGTGGCTGAATTAATTCTCATTTTTGTCTGGCATAGTGCTGGCACAGCATAACTTAAAGCAGTCAGATTTCTCTATGGGGAAACCCTTTGGGGAAAGAAAAGCCATTCAATTGTATTCAGCGCCACTTCTGGCACATAATCTTTGCAGTAAGTGGCATAACAGCAGAGAGCAAAGAGTTTCCTGGAGTAAAATGCCATGAATTTCTGGAGAGAGCAATGGCAGTCTGCGAAATAATTCTGTAAATCTCCAGATCAATTATCGAACTACATTTTTAGAGGAAAAGGTTTGGAAACTCTGACCAAGAAAATGGGCCGGTTGGGCTGGCAAATGGGAGGAAGTAAGGAAATAATAAAGTCATTCACAGAGGGATGGTGGTTTAAATATTAATAACTCATGTAAGATGATCTGTAATAATTTAATAAACAATTCTAGAGGAATATGGCAGAGAAATCTTGAAACTAAATATAGAGACATTTGCAATAATGGTTTTAATATAGTCCTTTCCCCCAGATTGCAAACTTTTATTTCATTACTGAATAAAACTATAGTATGATAAGCCTATAGTGTCTTAATGCAACCACAACCTTAGTTTATTTTAGAAATGTTAGGCTAAACAGGAACTTCTTTCCTGCATGATTGCTTTGATCAATTTATTATCACTCAGGTCTGCTTCCATTGGATTGAAGAAAATGCCCCATTAGTTACAGACTAACTATAATTGGCCAATGAAGTCCTGTATAGATGTTTCTTATCCCGAATTGGGGATGGAGGAGCAGCTGCAATTATTCTTCCTTGCCTTCTATATGGAACTATGTATACCTAATGCATAAAGAAGAATTGATATGGGAAACTATGAGGCTATGACGACTACCCTTAGGCAAGAAAAACCCAAAATACACATATAGACTGGGTGAAACCAGGCTTAATAGCAGTAACTGTGAGAGGGATGTTGGAGTTTTAATGGACAACCAATTAAATAGGAGTTAACAGAGTGTGGCGGCAGCCAAAAAAGCCAATGCAATCCTGAGTTGCATTAACAGAGGGATATCAAGATCAAGTGAGGTACTAATACCACTTTATAAAGCTTTAGTAAGACCACACTTAGAATACTGCTATAAAACATGTTGAGACTCTAGAAAAAGTACAGAGAAGAGCAACCAGGATGATTAGGGGACTGGAGACTAAGGCATATGAAGAACGGTTACAGGAACTGGGCATGGCTAGTCTAGTAAAGAAAAGGACCAGGGGAGACATGATAGCAGTGTTCCAATATTTGAGGGGCTGCCACAGAGAGGAGGGGATCAACCTATTTTCCAAAGCATCAGACAAGAAATAATGGATGGAAACTGAACAAGGAGAGATCCAACCTGGAAATAAGGAGAAATTTTCTGATTGAAAAGAGAGCTGTTCGATTTGTTGAGAGCAGTCAACTAATTGAACAGCTTGCCTTCAGAAGTTGTGGGAGCTTCATCACTGGAAGCTTTCAAGAAGAGACTGGACTGCCATCTGTCAGAAATGGTGTAGGGTCTCCTGCTTGGGTAGAGGAGCTAGACTAGATGACTTGTAAGGTCCCTTCTACTTCTGTTAATTTGTAAATCTATAAATTATGATCTTTAACTAAAGGTTGCCTATTAATTTAGGCTGTGCTGTACTGTGGATTCAAAGCTAGAAGGTGCTTTGGCTTCACAAGGGTTGTGAACATCTATCCTTAAATAGCTGTACCTTCTCCCAAAGTTGTGCTGTCCCAAAGGGAAAAAAAAACAATTTGCTTTCAGAAATTGCAGATGAATGCTGAGTTTACACATCTGGAATCCAAAGCACCCTTTTCTCTTGCTGCACTGCTGCATGCTTTATTTTTTTGCATTTTAATTATAATTGATATAGCCATCCATCTTAAATAAATAACTGTTGAGTGTGAAGAGTTTTAAGACAACTTCTCATCTGAATACTCCCCTTTCAAATGCCTTCTTATGCCTCGGGATCCAATTCCTCCATTCCTTTCTTCTCTTTCTCATCTATTTTCAGATGAAGTCTTTTCTCAGCTAACGAAGTATTTCATGTCAGAACAAAGTCAACAAAATTTCCTTTAGTGTAATTTCGATTCTAAACACCATGTGAGTGATGCTAAACTTGCAATCTTTTCGATTTTGGACTAAAACATACTTGTCTATAGTACTGTAACCAATAATTTAAATATCATAACATAATTAATTTGTGAAATTTTCAAATATCCAAATAGATCAACTAGAACAGATTAATGTATTTGAGTTGTTGTTTTTTTCAAATTAACCTTTCCTGACCTCCCCCATCCCAGATATTTTGGGATTAAATGCTGGCTGGTAATTCTGAAAGATGTACTACCAACACATCTGTGCAGTACTAAATTGTGAGGTTGGTATAAGCCCTTAGCTTATAGCTTTGCCACTTAAGAGCACACAGAGATTTTAATCAACATTCATTATACCCATTATACCCTGCTCCTGGCAGGCTGAGCTAAACATTTCTGACAACCAGAGTACAGCTTCGATTGGAAAGTCACAGTTCATGTACTAACTGAGCATTTTAATTTCATAAGTTAAAGAATTGGCTTCCACTTGCAGATTGCATTAATGTAAGCAGGGCTGTGCAGAGATGTAGGAATGGTACATCAAGAGATAACCGGGAGAATTAAATGCAAAGTCTTTCTTTACTGTTTTCGTTGCATTTTTATCTTAAATTTTAAATGCCTCTTGCATTTGTGCTCATGATTATGTATTTGGCATTACTGGAAAAGGAATCACCTATATCAATCTTTAATGGCTAACTGTTGCCAATAAAATGCATTGTCAGGAAGCTCTTGTGGCCTGTCAGCCACCGGCCTCCCCAGCAGCCAAATCAGATGAGGAGGCATGGGAGTCAGGATCAGCATTAAGGCAACCTGAGAGCTCCGAGGGGGAAGAGGAAACGGAGCTGACAGAGAGAGGTGGAGCCTGGGCTGTCCGTCAACCCTCAGATAGTCAACAGCCCCCAGGTCTGGAGGTGGCTGATGAGGAAGAGGAGGAACAACTGGGTCCAGTGCCTGATGCACAGATGTGCAGATGCACAGAAGGCAGAGGAGAAGAGAGCAGTGGAAATCCAGGGGCCGATCCTTGGGAAGGAAGAGCCACCGCTCTTCCACAAAACCCCTCCCTAGCTCTGGGGATAAAAGGCAGGGGGCAGAGATGAATAGATGTGGCAGACAACTATTCATCTTCCGGATGGACGGACTTGTTAGCCTGCAGTGAGAGAGAAACTATTTGCTGGGGCTTCTGCAGGGGTGGGATTCAAATTTTTTAACAACTGGTTCTGTGGGCATGGCTAAGTTGGTGGGTGTGGCTTGGTGGTCATGTTATTGGCTGGGTGTGGCCAACTCAGTATCACTCACATCGAGGCACGCATCTCCTCACCTGATTTCTCATGACTGTGGGGATGCTGCAACAGTCGTAAGTGTGAAAAATGGTCATAAATCACTTTTTTCAGTGCCACTGTAACTTTGAATGGTCACTCCACACAAGCAAAATACCAGCAAAGGAGGGGAAAAAAACTCCAGAGAAGTTCCTGAGACAGGAAGTCTAGTCCTGCCAAGAATGTAATAAGGGTTAACGGAGAGGCAGTTTCTGTAAGCAACCCCAGAATGTTTCCTTCCTGCCTTCCTTACAGGATTAGGCCAGTAATTTCTTCTAACAACCAGTTCTCCGAACTGCTTAGAATGTTAACAACCGGTTCTAGCGAATAGGTGCGAACTGGTAGAATCCCACCCCTGGGCTTCTGGCCCTCCTAATAAAGGAATCTGTGAGTTTTACTTCAGAGGGTTTGTCATGTTTGAGGAGCTGGGTCAGAACAGAAGCTCTGTATGCTGATAAACTCTGTATGCTGATAGAATTCCACATAACTTTTTTTTTTAAAAAAAAGATATCAAACTGAAATCCTTCATGATCCATGTCTTAATTTTTATAATATAACAAACACTTAAAAGATTAGCTGCTCCCAGTCCAGACAAGCCACTCTGCTACGATCAGCTGGGAAGCTCTATCCTATAGTCCTGTAAGTAAGTCTAACTTGCAGAGAAGTGGAGAGAAGAGGCCCTAGGAACAGGACCTCTATCTTGATACTGACACCTTAATTGTACAATTCTCTTGTGGACCCTGATTGTTAAAAATGCCTGTGGAATAGATCAGTACATGACAGAATGTGACCCTATGCATGTCCGCTCTTTCTTATGCTTTGCATTCATGTCTTATCCTTGCAGGGGAACACTTGAGAATCTGCCCTCAGGAATACACATGTTGCACATCAGAAATGGAAGACAAACTAAGCCAGCAAAGCAAACTGGAATTTGAGAATCTGATGGACAAGACAAGCCATTTTGTCCGCACCACATTTGTATCGAGGCACAAGAAATTCGATGGTGAGTAGCGGACTCCGTTTTGCTTATTCTTAGAAGCAAAGTGTGTGGTTATTTATAAACGAAATAACTGGGACGTACAGATAGGAGATTAAAATACATTACTTAATGCTTTCCATCTGAAAAAGATCCATGCAGAATGCAAAATCGTTCAAAGAAACGGCTAGACTATATATTTCTTTCTACCATAATTATACATGCAGTTATATGTGCAGGAAATATATTTTTGTGCTTTTTTTTTTTAAAGGAGAAAGTCATTCAGACATTCAGGTATCTTGATCTGCAGTCTTTCTGAAAGTAAATAATGGACTATATTTGGACAGATTTATCTTAGCAAGGCCTACACTCAGCAAGAATGTTAATTGTATATTCAAGGCAATTGGAGATCATACTCAATTGTTGTCCTGGTTAGAGCAAGAGCTTATTTGGAAACTGTCATTTTTTATTTGCGGTAACTGATATTAATTGCAGTAATACAAAGGACTAGGCTGCTCAGACCCTGAAGAGTTGTCTACTATTTGAAACAGTACGTGAAAGTCGATCTATTTTACTGGATAGTTAATGCTTCTTTTCCCTATTATAAACTCTGTTCGGGTGAACAGTGACATTTATATTTTGCAAAAGAAATTATGGAAGTAATGGGAGCTTGGTGAGTCTTTTTGTTGCAGTGCATCTAACTCGTTTCCATCAATATATCAGAATATATTCCCTGTTTATGTAAGGGATCACCTTGGTTTCCTTGCTGCAGGCTTTATAGACTTTTTTCAACCTACAATAAGATTGTCATCCTCAACGTTGAATCTATTTTATGTCGTTATCCCAGGTATCCCATCCCATTTCTTTTTCTCCCTTCCAAAACAAAATAAATTGAAAGAACAATACATGTAAAAAGCAAGAACCAAATTGTGCTTTTGACTTGTCAATAAGATGAAGAATTTCAAGATTTTAATCCTTGGAAAGAGGCTTGGTTCCCAAAGTTACTACATTTATTACCAAATCTTTCACAAGAGCACAGGGATGTGTTCTTTAAAACTCAAAGCAAAGGAGAAAGATAATGTCCTCTGTGCTTTCTGCAGAGATGTTCTCAGTGAATCTTCCATTGCAAAGAGGAGTAGTCATGACAGCTCACCTCATGCATAACTTGCAATGCGGTAGCTAAAAGGAGAATCAGCCTGTGCCCAGGATACAGTAAGATATAATCTGTAGTAGCTGGCTGAATATTTACTTGGGCCATGTTATGGATGGGAATTAGGAATATTGCTGAGCATAAGCAGATCTCATCCTATAAATATAAATATATAAAAGATGTTCCCTCCTGCAGAACAAATGACTGCCAGCATATAATTTTTCTTCCTTCATATTTTGACATTCTTCTGGACCAAATAGAAAAGTAATGTGGCATCAGCATGCAAGATTAAAAACATGTTTCTCTCTTTCAGGGGAGATGAACGTATTTTTAATACTGTCACTTTTCCTAGAGAGTATGCTAAAATTATATAGGAGGGTAGAAAAAGAATGACATTGTGGCAATATGAATAACGCTCCTTAAATTACTCTGTTTTGTTGTTGTTATGACTCAACTGCTAACTGAATTGTTTGACTTCTCCCCCATTGCATAGGTCCTTTTGAAATTTAAGCTCCAATTAAAATCATCTGCTTATCTATTATGCACAACATAAGATAAGTGTCTTTGGATGCAATTATGTACAAATCATAATTTGCTGTTTTATTTTGTCCACTATATGCACAGCAAAGTTTACCTTAAATATTCCTTTACTGTGTCTCAAAATCACGTGAAGGTGGAAAGACAGAGTTACTTATTTCACAGAGAACCATGGTGTTATTTATCATCAGGAAACTGCAATTTCTTCAAATAATTTTGCTAATGGACTTAAGTGACTTGAATCTTATGTAGAAATAGGTTTAATTAGGATAGTTTTTAATATAAATTATATTTTTTTTAAATGATTAGTATGTCACACCAATGATGGATATGCAATTTTCCAAAGGCCTCTACAAACAGGACTTAAGACATAAGGAACGGTGTTAGAATATGCATGTTTCATTCTACATAGCAGTGGATTTTGGAAAAGTGTCTAGGAAATTAAACTAGAGATTACAAGTACAATTGATCGTTGTCATTTCTCTTAACTATAACAACATCCAAATGGCAGTGAAGATTTGCCAACAGACATAGCCTGAACAGGGTTGATCGAGCATGTATATCACTGGACATGATAGTATTCTTCCTGTTATGTTTGGAGAATAATGGAGACCAGACATCTGACCAGTGACTTCAACTCTTTAATAACAGTAAATAGAACAGAACAGAGCAAGGCTATGGGCAGCAGTAGCCCCTTTTATAGGGTTGGCTGTTACCCTATTAACCAATACTAAGTGCATCAAGTTCAAACTAATAACCAATAAGAAGTGTCCTAAGCTTGGCCAATCAGAGGCTTGTTATGAACCAATCCTTGTTCATTGTTTAAGGACCAATCAAATGTGCAGGCTTCCAAAACCTGCTTTGCATTTAGGTTTATTACTTTTTATTCATTCACAACACTTCCAATATTTGAGAGGCTTTCACAGAGAGGAGAGGTCTACCTATTCTCCAAAGAACCTGAGAGCAGGAGAAGAAGTAACGGATAGAAGAAACTTACCAAAGAGAGATTCAACCAAGACAGTGGTGGGATTCAATTCTTTTTTACTACTGGTTCTGTGGGCGTGGCTTGGTGGGCCTGGCAGGGGAAGGATACTGTAAAATCTCCAGTCAGAGGCGGGATTTGCCGGTTCTCCGAACTACTCAAAATTTCTGCTACCGGTTCTCCAGAACTGGTCAGAACCTGCTGAATACCACCTCTGAACCTAGAATTAAAGAGAAATTTCCTGACAGAACAATTATTCAATGGAACAGCTTGCCTCTAGAAATTTTGGGTGCTCCATCACTATAGATTTACAAGAAGTTTCCATTGATTTGGAATGGTATATAGTCTGCTTGAGGAGGGAATTGGATTATAAGACCTCCAACTCTGTTATTCTGTAATTTTAAACTCTAAACTCATTCATACTTGAAAATAATATATCTCAAGAAAATTCTACGTTGAGATATACCAGTATGTCAACCAGCCTAGTCAGTTTGAAAACAGGGGCTTAATGGAGAATATGCGTTACATTCTTCTGGCACTTTGTCATCACACAGGCAGTAAGGGTATGTTTCAAAAATAGAGGGAAAGAGCTAATGGCAGGTCAGAGAAGGAACTAAACTAAACTGTTGTGGCTGCCCTTTCCCCAGGCTGACAGTTAGCCCCTCTACAAAAACGTGGTTGCTACAAGTGTTAATTGTAGTTATTTAGTCTCAAAAATCATGTCAAGTACTTTCTGTATCATATTTTATAATAAGGTAGACTGACAGTTTTCCATCTCTTGCAATATTTTTGAGACAAAGGAATATTCTCCTTGCAACAGAATTGACTTGTGATTATTTCTGTTTTTGTTACAGGTGGAATCAATAATTACAGTTCGTATTCCACCTAAGCTATATCTTACCTTAAAGCAGCTTACAATATATTATCCATCCGGTAATAATGGTATCTTATTATCACCGATTGCTTATAAGTGGTGGCTTTGATGAGCAGCTGTTTTGCAGCCAAACCAATTTTTTTAAGTATTGCTCTATCAGCAGTTGAAACCCACCACAGCAGAAAGAGTTGTGCCATGAATTTTAATGAGCAGGCAGTTTCTGTTCAGTGACATTTCTTAACTAATCCTCTGAATAATATAGGCATATGAAGGTATTCTGATTTTTCTACAAGGAAAAAAACCATTACATGGAAGCTGGATTTCAGTCTTGTTCCCCAATAGAAAACACATTTAAATATTACACTTGTTGAAAGTTTGGTCTGGTAATGATAAAGATTGGGTTTCCACATCGTGCTAAGCCATAATATGGTCAATCAGTGCACCATACTTAAAGACATTATGTAGTATGAAGTGCAATCGGAGCCAAAAATAAATTACATTGCTCTATGTCAGGGTTTCCCAATCTTGGTAAATTCTCCATGCCGGCTGGGGAATTTTGGGAATTGAAGTCCGCAATCTTAAAATTGCCAAGATTGGGATATTCTGCTCTATCTAGAGCAGGGGTGTCCAACCTTGGCAACTTTAAGCCTGGAGGACTTCAACTCCCAGAATTCCCCAGCCAGCTTTGCTCCAGGCTTAAAGTTGCCAAGGTTGGACACCCCTGATCTAGAGCTTGAATGCCTATAGGTTTCCGATAGATGAAACAAACTACTGGTTGGAGGGTAAAAATTATTGGAGCTTCTCACCTCTGACATTTTTATTAAATCCATGGATATGACCAAGCCAATATGATAATCAAACACAATCTCTGTCAAAGATATACATTATACATTTCTAAATTTACAGAAATTAAGATGGGAGAAAAGAATGTAATGCACTTTCCAGTTCAATCATTTATGTGCACTTCAAACTCACCGGTTTGTGAATTTAATGTAACATTAAGGTTGCTGTCTATCATTAAGGGACACGTGCAGAGCAATTAAAAAGGTCAAAATGGTGCCATCTGTAATGCAGTACATATAAAATGAAATGGTGGAATCCAGTCCTAATTTAGGTTATACATTAATGTAAACCTGTTAAAGTCTTGGGATTTAAGAGCCGACCAGCAGTGAAGCTGATGCAATATAGGCTGATACAATAATCAGCATAGTATGGGTATTTCCCTTTAAGACTGGAGATGGGTTCTACCCCTTTAAGAGGTGTTTATATAAAGGCAGAAATTAGAGGGTGTGTCCTCTCTCCTTTGTCCAGTATTCATTGCAAAGTTCTCCATGTAGAGTTAAGAAGAAGAAAGATTGCTTGTAAGGTATTTTGCCTACCTATATATTTCTGTATATAACTGTTGTGTTGAAACCACTGTTAAATGTCTTAACTCTCTGTGTGCTGTGTTTTGCTTCTGGATTGTCTCATAATAGCAGTCATGCTGCAAACGCTCTGACAAAACCATTGCATTCAAAGTATCGTAACAGAAGTTACTTCAGGTTATTTTGAGCAGTTTATAGCATGCCTTGTTCCTTTCCCCTTCTATGAAACCTGATTATTACCTAGATTCAGTGTAATTTTTTTCTCATATGTAATATTTGATAATCTCCTTTTGGTTAATTAACCTCCATTAGAGACAGAGAAATAGAGTTCTGGCTCTTTATGACTGCTTAGGGTGAGACTATATTCAGAGATTGCTGAAGTTGTATTTTCATATATAAACACATTTTATAATTAGGCTGCATCTATTAAACGGAGTCAGTTGTTAAACTGTTCATTATTAAATTATGTGGGTATATATTTCTTTTAAGTACGAAATTATGAAATTTGTGACTACAAATCACATAAAATAATGTTTATTCTAAAATGTTCCCCTGTGCCATATAAATGCTTCTCTAACATTATCCATAATCGGTTCATCTAAGTCAGATATACCAACTTTTATATAAAACAATTATTTATTGCAATTTGTTTCCTGAATTTTAGACATCCTGTGTTCTCAAAACTGTACAGAGAGTCACATTAGAAGGCAAGAGAGTTTAGAAGCCCTATAAAACATTTTTGCCTTCTGGTTCTTTGATCATCTCTCACATAAATATTCAAATCTTATAAATAAGTTGTTATTTTCCCATAAAAGAGACAGAAAGAAAAACCTCCCAATTATATGTGCGAATATAAAAGTCGGGTTTTTTTTAACAAAGAAGAAGGAAATTTCTCATCACAGTAAAACACAGCTTTGTGTTGGGGAAAACTGTTTAAAATTGCACTTTAATATGCATATAAATTGTACCATTCAAACTAGTGCATGAACTAAATGGCATTTTCTGTTATTCACGCTTCCTGTTATCTTATGATACTGTTCTCAACTATGCAAATGTGCATGCATTTACTGGGGGAAAGCACATATTAAATGCTTACATTAATTTTAAAAAATATATATTGAAAAAATATAATATTAGATATAATGTAGAAAATGGTTATATAAAAATGGAATTATGTGTACAAGCCTACTTAGGCATGTAACAAAATGATGCTGTGATGAAATTTTGGAAAAAGAGAACGGAGAGAAGCCAAAATTGGGGGCTGAGGGGGGAAAGTGTCCATTTGTGATCCAATCTAAACAGTGCTCATTGAGAAATATATTGTACTTTATGAATTGGACAATCTTTGGCTTTGAATCCCCAGGCAGAGATCAAATCAGGATATTTATTGACCTCTGGGTGAATTGCAGTAACCTCAAGCACAACCTAGCATTCAAGCTCTGCTGGAGAACAAACATGGCAATATTGCCTTTCTTTAAGAACCTGCTTCATATAGTGTATTCTGTGCAGTACATATCAAGTAGAGGGAGGCTTTATAGCTTTTCTTTCTCTAAGGCAGATACAGGAAATTGGCTACTCAAGAGATTTCAGACACTGAGTATATAACACATAATCAATTCAGGTTTCAGCATGTTTGTTGTGCTTGATTCCCTTGCAGGCCCAGCGTGTCCAGACAGTTTTGCAACACTGAAAAGGTTCACCTGTAGACAGGGGATTGATTTAAAGCTTAGTTGATGTGGGGGATAGCCCATACTTATCCCAGAAGGCAACCCCTTCAGTTACATACATTGGCAATGTAGAAATAGCAAAGAGATATTTTTCCTCCGTTGAACATCTTCTTTCTGGGACAGTGCTTTTTAGTACATCCCTCCTGCTTTGCCTGTCCATTGAAATGACTCATTTGTCAACGTGCCCCCTCCTACAGAAAGCATTGTGGGTTTTTGTGGGGTCAGTATGGGTTGTGATCATCCTGGCCCTGTCTATGTTTTGCCAGTCCAATTGAGTTTACAGTGGCCCGGCGTCTCCAGGAATTGACTAATCAGGAAACAGAAGCAATTTGCAAGAAACATTGAGCAAGACATCTGAAACCAGCTAACCTTTCTAGAGAGATTGACATGTTATTTGTTCGGTGGGTAACACAGGAAGATTATAGCCTTTGCTGTCCTGATAATCTCTCCATTGGGTCCGTCCCAACATATATCTTAACTGGAGTGGGCAGCAATTGCTTTCACTTAAATTTCCCATTTATGTCCAGCTGGCAGATTTGCTGTTGCCCAATGTAATATGGCAGAAAACTCTCTCAGTGGGACTGTAAGATAACTTGCTTCTGCTCTTTTAAAGGATATCAAATCAGCATAGAATAACCGGTGATCTAAAGGAGTTTGAAGTCCGAGTTTCAAGAAGGATGCTTGCTGATCTGAAAAAATTAGCCATTTGTTTATTTGGTTATTTTGAAATGTGTATAGTCTTCACATTATCAAAAGGAACTTGTGGGTGGTTATAACTCATAAAAATAGATAAAATTATATCTATCTCTATATCTCTTCATCTAGCTAGCTAGCTAACTAATTTATAGAGAGATAGGTAGATAAGTAGGTAGGTAGGTAGGTAGGTAGGTAGGTAGAGGTAGAAATATATAATTTAGTACACACACAGCAGCAGCAGCATATCCATGTGGTTCTCACGGGTCTGATTCAAAGGAATATTTATCCTTTTTTTTTCACTAGATGAAATATTATTCCATATGAGAAAAAAATATTTTTCTAGCCTACATGGCTGATATACTCTTACTCTGTGATTTATTTCCCTTTCTCTCTCTGATTACATTATCACTTCTTGAAAAATTAAAGTACAGATTCTAGTCACCAAAAAGGGGGGGGGGAATATACCCAGTAACTTTCATGATATTTTCTTTCAAACTGAAAAGAAATTGCAGAAATCATTTTCAGCAATTTAGGGCAAGAAGAAAGGAGTCATTAACCTAAAAAACAAAGAGACGGTTTGGTATAGTGGTTAAAGCAGCAGGCCGGTGATCTAGGAAATTGAGGTTTAGTCCTGTCTTGTGCACATAGCTAGTCATTCTCCCTCAGCCCTTAGGAAGGCATCAATGGCAAGCCATTTCTGGAACTAAGCTGAGAAAACTGCAGAGACCAGACTAGGTCGTTACCAGGAGTCATTATTATTATTATTGACTCAAATGCATTAAAAACAAACAAAAAAAGGTGAAAAACAGAAGGAGAGCACAATTGTCCTCTTCTCTTCTGGTGGATGATACTCCCATCTAATAGTTTTGGATAACAGATCAAATAATTCCTGGACAACATGGATAAAATAAAGACCAGAAGTTTCAGGAAGGGTATTTTAGCCTGTACATTCTTTAATTTCATACCGCTGAAAGGAACTTTAGAAATAATCTCCTGCAGCTTTCTGTTTACTTTAATGATCTGTGACACTACAAGATCTGTGACAGATGATCAACATATCCAACAAAGGAGAACTCATAATTTCATTTGGCAGCCTGTTCTATTAGCTAACAGCTTGTTGAGGAAGTTCCTTCAAATACTTAACTTAAATCTATCTCCTTTTAGTTTTACCCTGTCAGTTCTAAAGCTGCCCTCTAAGGCAATAAGGATAGTATTTCTCCTCAGACATCTCTTCTGTAGGTTGAGCATGATAGATAGATTGATTATTTGCTATCCAGTTATTTTTTTTACTCCTTGAGACCACATAGATTTCCTCCATGATGATCTAAACCCTACCTGTTCCTTCAAGTCCCTCAATGGTACACTCATTGCCACTGTAATTGAGCCCTCCACCTTGGTGATAGTCCTTCCAACTTCCTTAGCATTAAACCTTCAGAGAGTTACATCTTCACATAATGTATTCAAAGTAGGGTAACATGAGGTTGTAAATTTTGCCTTTAGTGAGAACTTTGGTTTGATTCATTCAATGGTCCACTGTTTGTTTTCTTGATTATCCAGAGTATTGTCAGGAATCTTCTCCACCACCAAAGTTGAAAAGCATTAATACTCTTGCTATCCTGCTTCTACAATGTCCTGCTTTTGCTTCCTTAGAATGTCAAAGAAAATACCAAGACTTGCATGATTTAATTTGTTGTATAGAGGCATAGAATCAAAATCAAGTGAAGTATTAGTCCTGCTTTGTAAATCCTTACTAAGACCACACTTGGAATACTGCATCCACTTTTGGTCACCAAATTACAAAAAAGATGTTGAGGCTTAGGAAAAAGTAAAAGAAGAGTAACTATTATAATTAAAGGCTTGGAGACAAAAACATTTGAAGAACAATTGCAGGAATTGCAGGAATTTGACTATTCTAGAGAAAAGAAGGACTAGGGGTGACAGGATAGCAATATTCCAGTATTTGAGGGGCTGCCACAAATTAGAGGGGCTCAACTTATTTTCCAAACCACCAGAAAGCAAGACAAGAAACAATAGATGGAACTAATCAAGGAGAGAAGAAACTTAGAATTAAGGAGAAAATGCCTAACAGTGAGAACAATTAACTATTGGAACAGTTTGTCTTCAGAAGTTGTAGGTGGCTCATTACTGGAAGTTTTAAAGAAAAAACTGAACAGCCACATCTCTGAAATGGTATAGGGCTGTGATGGCGAACCTATGGCACACGTGCCATAGGTGACATGCAGAGCCATTTGTGCAGGCATGTGAGCCCCAGCCAAACTTACCTGCACTGTGCATGTGTGCGCCTCCCAGCTGATTTTCAGCCTGTTTGAGGCTCTTTTCGCCCTCCTGGAGGCTCGAGGGAAGCCTCTGCAACCTTGGGAGGCCGAAAAATGGGCCTTCTGGAAATACCAGAAGTGCCGAAACAGGCCCGTTTTTCAGCCTCCCGAGTCTGCAGAGCCTTCCCTCGAGCCTCCAGAAGGGCAAAAATGGCCTCAAACAGGCCGAAAATCAGCTGGGAGGTGCGCGCATGTGCAGTGCAGGTAAGGGGGTGGGGCGGGGCTGTTGTGCATGCATGCATGGGGGGGGCACATTGCATTCTGGGTGCCAGCGTGCTTGTGCTTGTACATCACAACAAAAAGGTTCACCATCACTGGTGTAGGGTTTCCTGCTTGAATAGTGGATTGGACTAAAAGACCTCCAAGGTCCCTACCAGTTCTACTCTGACTGAACATAGATTTCTGATCATTTGCAGGACTTTTTCTCTCTCTGCAAAAACAAGCTCTTATGCGAGAGCACATAAGGACACAAAGCTGTCTCCTTTTTTTCCACAGCTCCTCCTCCTCCAAAGCAATTTCTGCATTCATGACTTTAGTATAACAGGGAATGTTAAGCATATGAAGGGGCAGCTGCTTTCCCAACATTAGCTCAACATTAGCTGCATTCCAGCTCTATTCTGATTGATAACTAATTTTTAACTAACCCTTATAGCAACAGCCCCCAACCTTTTGGACGTCAGGGACGGGTTCCGTGGAGAGAAATTTTTTCCACAGACCGGAAGGGATGTGGTTTTATGTGCTGCTGCATCCTATGGATGCAGCTTTGCTTGTTTGCATGGCCTGTTTTCTGGCATGCTGTAGACCGGTTCTGGTCCATGGACCAGAGTTTGGGTACCTCTGCCTTATAGGACCTTCATTCCTATTGTGGAACCCCTCCCCTAAGCTTCCAATAATTGGAATATCTTCAATGGATCACAGCATTCTAGGCTGAACAATGTAGGTTTTATGGTAGTATTCACTGCCTTCCTATTGAATAATGATGTTTCTCTCTCCCTCTGTCTGTCTGTCTGTCTGTCTCTCTCTCTCTCTCTCTCTCTCAAAACCTTTTGATTGATGAAAGACCAGTATGATGTTACAGAACTATTAATTTCTGACTAAACTTGGAATATTAAAGACATCCTAGAGAAAATACTGTAATTATTTCTGTACTCCTATCATTAAAACTATATGGATAAAGTTGAATCAAGAATTGAGCTTGATTTGAGGTGGTCTTTACCTTTATATTTTTGCATGTTTAGGGATACGAAGCAAACTCTTCAAGTTTTAATTTGTAATTTTTACATTTTTCTTTATATATTTTCCCATTATCTGGGTTTAGGACATTGTCACTTTTTATTTTAGCAAAATATTAGTCACAGTGCAAGTAACATGCAGTTTTGATTCTCTCATATGGATGATTAATAAATGGTTCCTTTAAAATGAATCATCTATTACTCATCTGTCTTTTAGAGATGGCCTATTAGCATAGTTAATGAGAGTGCTGATAGTCTGTCATCCTGTTCTCTCACTGATGATCTGTTCAAAAAAATCTGCTCTACATTCATGACAAAAAAGATACAATAGTTCATTGAACTCCATGTTTACCACCAATTAATGTAGACATGTTAGGGGTACTAACATTATTATCACTCAAATATTTCAGTTTCCAAATCCTTTCTAAATAAAAATCAACTATGATTTGTGAAGAGAGTTGTTATATTTAACTGTATGTTACTGTTTGTCTCTTCATCTATCTAAACTAAGCTGGCTTTTCCATTCTCAGTATTAATATTAGTATGTAGTTCTTCAGCCATTTGTATCCTCAGGCATCTATGTTATATCCTATTAAATTTCAAGCAGATCAAATATTCCTAATCTTCTAATGTAAGAGGAGTTTAATATACTCATTTGTTCTTCTCCTTTTCCATTCTTACATGTTTTCCTTTCATTCTTTTTGTAGGGTGGCAGGAGTTTTTGTGTGTATCATTGCATTGATGCCTATTTCAGTCCTAAACATGGAATTGTCAAACTAATCAGTGTTGTAGGCTACAGTTTTAGCTATCCAGATTTAGCATGGATGTTACTGCAAATAATACATGATAACTAGATTTAAAATTGTAGGGAAATTCAGATTACCTATGATTATAATAAAGAATTGAAAGAAGATAGTGAGGAGTATATTTGTAATGATCTAGAACATGGGTGTGAAACTCGATCATGGTATGTGACATATTGTGACATATCACAGTTTTTCCCTTTGTGGAGCTGGGGTGGGCATGGCCTCCGAATGATGCATCTGGCCTGCGAGCTGCCAGTTTGACTGGCCCAATCTATAAGATCACTGCTTGGTGATCTTATATGTTATATAGTAATATTAGTGTTCAAATTTTTCAGGGAATTGCAGGCCTTGAGTCTCTAATGGCCAAACAAATGGAATACATCAGAAGAGGTGTATGATATGTGCCTCTGTAAGAATACCTGAAGAGGTTTTTATAGTGATCCTTATAGATACTAGGATGTGGAGCAGAGCTGTTAATACTTAGAATCTGTATGGTTGCAACATGTTTTTTAGCTGAGCAAAACACACAAAACATCCTGATCCTGCTGTGAACTTTTTGGGCAGGATAATGTGATTACTGCAATTACTTTATCAAATCATGTTTCTTCTGGGAGGAGAGTTGGTGTGACAATGTTGAAGACTGCTGGGCTAATGTTGATAGCAGACTCCAGTTTGGTGAGGATCAGAGGTGGTATTCAGCAGGTTCTGACCAGTTCTAGAGAACCGGTAGCGGAAAATTTGAATAGTTCGGAGAACCGGCAAATACCACCTCTGACTGGAGATTTTGCAGTATCCTTCCCTTGCCACACTCATCAAGCCACACCCACAGAACCAATAGTAAAAAATTTTGAATCCCACCACTGGTGAGGATCCATTATGACTGGATGTGGTTTTCTAACCATCTGTAGTTCTGCCTAAAACATGTGCTATGTGGCCTCCACTTCACTAGTTTGTGGTTCAGAATATCAAAAGGCATGGACAGGTCTTCAAAAACCAAGAATTTGTGGAGAAGCTTCAAGAAGGGAATTTTTTTCCTCCCACATTTAATTCTATTTCCTTTAGCTATCCTTCCTCTCTACAGGTAGTAGAGAATGGTTTACAATCAGTCATTTAGTGACTGTTTGAAGTTACCATGCCACTGGAAAAAGTGACTTACGATCACTTACAACTGTTGCAGCATCACCATGGTTACATGAACAACATTCAGACACTTGGCAACTGGTTTATATTTATGATGGATGCAGTGTCATGGAATCATGTGATCAGCTTTTGTGATCTTCTGATAAGCAAAGCAATGGGGAAGCCATATTCAGTAATCAATCATGTTACTAACTTAATTACTGTAGTGGTTCATTTAACAACTGTGTCAAGAAAAGTTTAAAATGGGACAAAACCCATTTAACAACTGTCTTGCTTGATAGCAGAAATTTTGATCTCATAAGTCAAGGACTATCTATATCATCGGAGAAAGAGAAAGATCTAGTCTCCATTCACATGGAAGGAAAAATTAGGACAGGATGTTTGTTTTCTATGTTACTCTGAGGTTCTCAGAGAAGTGATGAAACGTAATGATACACCAAATACACCAAAGGTGGCATTCAGCAGGTTCTGACCAGTTCTGGAGAACTGGTAACAGAAATTTTGAGTAGTTCAGAGAACTGGCAAATGCCACCTCTGACTGGAGATTTTTACAGTATCCTTCTCCTCCCATGCCCACCAAGCCATGCCCACAGAACTGGTGGTAAAAAAAATGAATCCCACCACTGAAATACACCAAATACTACCCTGAAATTTCTCAAAAAGATACTTAGTGTTTTCTATTTTTCAAATTCTTTGCATCTGATTTTGAGCTTCATTTTATTGGTGGAGGTTTCATTCTGTATTTTTGTTTTCTTTTATTTATCTGACCATTGGTATAAAGTCTTATTCTCTGTCCATACAGAAAAGGCCCAGTGGAAGAAATCATTTCCTTGAGATCAAAGCATGGAAAGCCCTGGATGTTACAGACCATTGGCATAAGGATTGTACCATGAAAGATTTTACTGTGGTAGATCAAATACTGCCTTTGGCCATTTTATAACTAAACAAGCATAAGAAGGTCACACTTCTAACCATTTAATGGAAATGCCTCTGCCTTTGTAATATATTTCAAACACAACATCTCTTTCATGAAATTGAATGAGAACTGATAGAAAAAAAACAGGGTTTGGGGAGGTTTTTTTTTGCAGAATTTTAGATGAAGCATTGCTTTTTCTATAGCATCTAGATCAAGGCTTGGAAATTAAATCTAACACTTCTTTGGTTTCTTTTATTGATTGCTGCCTTGTGGACTTTTTCCCTTAATAAAGCTCATTATTTGATTAGCATGGTGTGTGTTAGGCTCAGATTTAATTTTAATGGAGTTTAACCCATTGCTTCTTTCTTCATATTGTATCTGTGTTGGTTTACTTGACCAATCTATTCCAGAGACACAAATGAATAGGAATATTTTCTTTCTTTCTTTCTTTCTTTCTTTCTTTCTTTCTTTCTTTCTTTCTTTCTTTCTTTCTTTCTTTCTTTCTTTCTTTCTTTCTTTCTTTCTTTCTTTCTTTCCTTCCTTCCTTCCTTCCTTCCTTCCTTCCTTCCTTCCTTCCTTCTTTCTTTCTTTCTTTCTTTCTTTCTTTCTTTCTTTCTTTCTTTCTTTCTTTCTTTCTTTCTTTCTCTCTCTCTCTCTCTCTCTTTCTTTCTTTTTTTCTTTCTTTCTTTCTCTTTTTTCTCTCTCTCTGGAATTTGTCAAAGAAAAAGAAGAACAGGAATAAGAAAATAAAAATACAATGACATGAACGATAGATACGTTAGTGCACTTATTCATGGCTCCCACTACTGACCACTTAAGTAAGGTTCATGGAAGTCAATATGTGACTGAAACTGTGAAAATTTATAGCTGATACAACTGAATCAGGTCAGACATTCCAGACTTTGACTACTCTATTACAGAAATTGTATTTTTTTACAGTCACGTTTAGAACGATTTACACTGAGTTTAAAGTGGTTGTTTGTTTGCATATTATTGTGATTAAAACAGAAAAAGTCATTTACAGGTAAAGCATTACCATGTATAATTTCATATGCAATACCTAGATCTGACTGCAAGCAACACATTTCTAAGTTATCCAAACCAAGAATTTTGAACCTAGCAGCATAAGGATTCTACTGTGTACAGAAAAGTGCAAGACTTTTCTCATGAATATACTAGTAGACAGCAGTGATGTCTCAGAAACCTGGAAGGAACGTTCTGTGCTGCCACTCCTTATAATAGTTAGAGGTCCTACTGCTTGCATTTCAGGAACTGTTGCATTTCTGAGATGGATAAATTGTGTAAGTTCAACCAGGGGAACTACAGTAAACATCAGTTCAGCTGAACTAATGAGCAAGTTGAGGATTACCTAAGGATAGTTTGGGATTTCCTGAAACCTCATTGTAACAGGAAGTTAAATTTATAAAGAAATAAGGAAACTACTATTTCTTTGCTTTATTTTTAAACTTGTTCACCTTAAAGTTCAAACTGATCTGAAAATAGGCTGATCACTGGTATTACCCTCTTTGGCCTTGGAGTGCTTCATTTTGACTCTTTTGCTATCTGACATCCTCAGTCTCAGCCCTTATTATACTGATGGGTTTCAATGTGTCATTTCAGAGGTTTTCCCTATGAAATATTTGTGGACAGAATACCAAAATAAACGTTCCCTATCCTTTGCAAAGCTATTGCTGGCAGATAGCTTATTACTCGCAATGAGTGATTTATCCTTTGCCCTTTTCCATTCACTGTGTAATTTGTTTGTTTTATGCTTCTGGAAGATGGTGCTTTTTATCTCAGAATGGTAGAAATGTCCATCTGGTAGCTTCTAAAGCATATTTCAAGCATTCTGGTGACCAGACTCATCTATTTGTCTCAATTTACAATTAAGACAGAGTATCTGTGGAAAACACAGCTGGCCACATGCACTTTAGGGAAGGAAGAATGGAAAATCATTTCAAAATGAACAGCAATCTTTTCAGATTAGAACATGTTAATGGATAATTCCTATATGAATTTATTTGAAATGCATGTTTTGTTCAATTTGAACAAAATGTACTTTGTCCAGAAGCTTTTTAAAGCTTCGGTATTAATTATTCATAAATACATAAATATGAGAGTTGAATGTTAGGTAATGCCTCCATTCCATAATTTTAGTTTAAAGTAGGGATATTTTAAAAAATGAAACAGGACAATGGTCTTTGAAGTAAGCTATTTCGTTACCTATATTTACTTCTGCAAATAATCCTCACTATTAACTGCCTACTTCTTCTGCCTATGATGGACAAGTTCCTTCAGCTGCCATGAGAAAACTCTATGCTTTTTTTTTCATTATGTTCTAACTATCTAGTTCTTTCTCTCTCTTCATTTGAGTCAATGTTCACAAAGATATTCTTTCAGTTTTTTGGGAAGACAGAAGTCTGATGGCATCAAATCTAGACTCTGAGGGCTAATGGAGCAGGTGAGGAGATCCAATTTTGAATCGTCTCTTGGCATTCTTGGTATTGTGAAGTGTAGTAAGGCCCAGTATTGTCATGTTGTAACGAAATATATTTCTTTTGCTTCTGAATCCTGGCTGATTATTTCAAAATTTTGAATGTTATACATGGTGCTCTGAATGGATGGGAGAGGAGAGCATTCAAAGAAATCCATGTGAATAGTATCAGGGTCCCAAAAAACTTTCCTGCCAAAGCCTAGATATAGATTATTTTTTTCAAGAAAGAAAAGTTTATGATAATGTTCAGTGGGCTCACGCTTTGTTCTGAAATCATGAGGACAGTGTTTTGTTGGCTATCATGCTGCTGTGAAGAATTCCTCAACATCTTTCCCATAGTATGTCAGCAGTTGCAGATAACCTTCAGTTCTTGAAGGTTTCATCTCTACTAACAGGATGAGGGGAATTCATCCTGCACAAACCTTTGAATATTCCTAAAGTGACTCCTAGGTTCCTGTGAAATGCCAAGTCTAATAGCAATTTTCTTTTGTGTGAATTGCCCTGAATCAGTTCATCTATCTTTTTCATGTGAAACTTGTTTGTTGCTGTCCTAGGTTATCCATTTCATACTTGATTACCCGAATTGATTCTTCCTAGCTCCCCATCATCATCACTATAATTATTATTATTTTGGCTAAGTAAGGGAAAGTGGTTGCACAAAGCACTTAATCAACCTGCATTCAATAGTGAATTCTAACAGGGGGAACTCCTTCAGTGATCAAAAATTTAATCACAGTATATTACTTAAAACACACTGACAAGGACTCGCTGAAGACTTCTGTCAACTAAAAATATTTCTTTGGTCTTTTTAATTTCCAGCAGAAAGGGAGGGGAGAAAGTAGTGCATTCCTTAAATGCTTCAGATAATTTCTAGGCAGCCAAAGCTGTTGGCATGCAAGATTATTACTGGAGAGCATGATTGATGACTCTTGGGTATGGATGTGTCCCATTGGAGAATATACATCCAGGGGGTAGGGGAAGACCAGGGTCAAGGGTGAAATGAATGATGTGTCTTAGAGTTGGCTGCACCCAGGTAACACCAACATGGTCACTCCTAATAAATCATTGTTTTTTTTACTCTGAGATATGTGGCTAGATGATTTGAGTGATTTGTTGGAGCCTTGACAACTTCCATATCCCATGTAGTAACAACTCAACCTTCTCCCAGAGCAGCTTCTTGCTCATTGAACTGAAAAAAAAGTGATAAAGAATGTGATAAATGTGAGAGTTCTGTTATCTGTTGGAAACTTATAACATTGAAGACATTATTCTTTTTCATTTAACTGTGTGTGTGTGTGTGTGCGTCTATGTCTGTGTCTCTGTGTGTGATTATTTCAGTCATGTGTATTAAGCCGCTCAGGGTCAGCTGAACTGCAAAATGGGGATGGCAAATAATTTTTTGATAAATAAATAAAGTAAATAAATAAATAAATATTAAGAAGAATGGTCATATGTTTTAGAATCATAGAATTGTAGGCTTGGAAGGGACGTCAAAGATCTTTCTACTCAGCCCCCTACCCAGTGAAGGAATCTTTATACTAACTTGGAGGATACCTTTCAGGGAAGGGAACTCTATCTAGCGCTATGGTGTTGACATTTCAAAGACTGGATTGTTTAAAATAGAATGTACTGATGTACAGTACATTCAATTTATATACATTAATTTATTATTTCCCTTTAGTCCTTTAAAGTCAGGAATATATATTATTCCAATTGTTGGTATCATCATCATCATCATGATACACTGAGAGTTTACATACTACACAAATTCCTTATGTCCAATCACACTTGGCCAATAAAGAATTCTATTGTCAGGATTCTGGCAGTTACTCCAATTAATCATGAGCCTCGAGCCACACTCCCACAATTGGAAAGTATTTATTAGAAGTTAACATGCCAGCATTAGCCTGGGCATAGCCGACTCTGAGAAAGTAATTCACTGTCACCCTTGATCCTGCTTCCCCCCCACAATCCCTCTGGGTGTATCATCCAATGAAACACGTCCATAGCCAAGAGTCACCAATCATGCTCTGCAATTAGATTTGTTCGCAGCAGAAGCTTTAGTCATCTAATCAGTCTCCTTAGAAAATATGAATGGAATGTATTTGTGATTCCACACTGCTGCCTGCTCTTTGAAACTCTCCCCTTCTTTCTGTTGACAACTGCAAAACGTGTATATAAAATATTTTATAATTTGAGATCTATTCTGTTCTACTCTACTCTACTCTACTCTACTCTACTCTACTCTACTCTACTCTACTCTACTCTGTTCCATTCTATTCTGTTCCATTCTATTCTGTATATGGAGACAGCCATAGCAGTCTGAATGTTTTATTATGATTTTGGAGTCATCAAGAATTGCCTCTAATCTATGCATAATGCAGATGTAACTAATTGTGACTTACAACCAAACATCTACTATAGAATAGTTGTCCATCTGTGAAGAAAAAGTAAATCTTTTCCCAAGCAAAAAAAAACCCTCACAGAATCCTCATTAGCAAGTTTAGTTAGGAGGAATGTGTTACAAAAATCCCAACAAATGAAGTATTTTCTCTTTAGACACAAATATTGATGAGTATTAGGCTAGAATTCTCTGAGCATTTTTCTTACAGTTTTAGAGAGCAACAGCAGGAAGAAAGGAAGTCTTTTCTCAAATCTGGGAAGGTCTGTAACTATGGATATTTTTTTAACAACAGCCATCTGAATCCCTATCATCTTGAGAGTCGGCCCTTAAAATGGGATATGGTTTTAAGCAGGGGGCCATTCACAGAGTTCCACAACAACATTTGGAAGTCATGGAAAACTATGCACAATGTTCTAATGCAATAAAAATTGAAAAGGAAAAAAAAAAGTATTTTAGAATAGGGACTGACCAATCCACAGAACATATAACGTAAGAGTTCCAATATAATTTTTGGATAAGAATTCCATCATTTAATAATAATGGAATATGTGGCATTAGTGTAGAAAAAAATTGTCAAAATCTGAGATGATAGATATTATATGATGATGATTGATGATGATGATGATAATAATAAAATAGGCAGACAGACAGATACACTGACTATCAATGAAAACTATATCCAGAAGCCTGAAATTGTAGAGTTGATAGCAGAAAAAAGCTAACCTCAGAATGGATTGAGGACACAGGAGGAGGAGGAAGGTGAGGTAGTACTATTTGCCTGGCAAAATGCCAGAAAGAAAAAAATAGCTATTTTCTTCCTTTGGGTCCCGTCTCCTGCAGCAAGCTGATATGTTTTGTACTACACAATTGTGAAGGACTGGCTGAAGGGACAGGATTGCAACTAGAGATATCTAAAAATATGAAATATTCAAGAAAGCCTTCATAAATGCATTTGGGTGAAAATTAAAAGAAAAAGAAATGTCATGGCTATAGGTCTATACTACAGGCCACTCAACCAAGCAGAGGAAATAGACAAAATATATTTTTTGCTAGTTCATTAGGTTAGGTATGCAGAAAACATACCACTTTACTAATGGGGCACTTTAACTATCTGATACCAACTGGAGTTAAACTCTGCAACAAGATCAAACAAGTTCCTGATGTGGCTATCTGACAATTTTGTTATTCAAGAGGAGGTAACCAGAGGATTACTCGACTTAATTCTTACTAGTAGAAACGAATGATAGAAGAAGTAGAAGTAGAAGTTGTAGGAGCTTTGGAGGAGAGTGATCATGTCATACTAGAATTTAATATAATGTAGGCACAAATCATCAAAGTCAAACTACTATCTTACAGCTGACTTCAACAAACTAAGAGAGAGATTAGGAAAGATTCCATGGATGGAAATACTAAAGGCAAAAAGAATTCAAGTTGTTTGGGAAACTCTGAAAAATGAGATTAATAAAACAAAATGCAGAGAAAGAAAAACCTATAAAACCAGCATGGTTGCACAATGATCTCTCTGACAAAGTACAAATATAAAAAATGGAAAGAGGGTCGTATAACTAGGATAGAATACTAACAACCCAAATTTGCAAAGATTTTCATCAGTAAATGCTAAGGCTCAAAATGAAATAAGACTTGCAGCAAATGCCAAAAACAACAACAAAAAGTTTATTGAAATATGTATGGAACAAGAAGAAAGTCAAGGAAATGATCAGCCCAGCAATGGCAGAAGATGGCATGAAAGTGATGGTTAGCAGGAGAAATCAAAACATATGTACTGGAGACAATTCCTTGTATGTCCAATTACACTTGGCTAATAAAATATTCTATCTGGTTCAAATCACCAGGACTAGATAGTTTACATCCCAGGATTCTAAAAAAGCTGGCAGATGTGATATTGGTACCACTGAGCAGAATCTTTCAGAAATACCAGACAACTGGAAAAGAACCATGTGGTTCCAATTTTCAAAAAGGGGAAAAAGGTGGACCCAAAAAAACTACAGATCTATGAGCTTGACATTAATATCCAGGAAAATCCTGGGGAAAAAAATCTTTTATTGGCCAAGTGTGATTGAACACACAAGGAATTTGTCTTGGTGCAAATGCTCTCAGTATACATAAAAGAAAAGATACATTCGTCAAGAGTCAAGAATCATAAGGTACAACACTTAATAATAGTCACAGGGTACAACAAGCAATCAAATCATACTAGGAAGCAGTGGATTTGTGAGAATCACCTAGAAGTGAATAAGGTGATTACCAGAAGATAATCTTCTTTGGAAGATAGATTCAAAATTCAGAAGGGTTTTGACAGACTTGAGCATCCTAGCCAGCATGATTCAGTTCAATAGTAAGAAAAGTAAAGTCCTGCAAGAAAAACCAAATACATGGCTATACAATAGGCAATACTTGGCTCAACTGTAGTAACTGTGAGGGGGATTTAGGTGTCCTAGTAGTTCACCGTTAAATAACTCATTAAAGTTCAAACCTGGAATTAATGAGAATTCTTTACAGTAAGAACAATTGCTCAATGAAACAGCTTGTCTCCTGGACTTGTGGGTGCTCCATTGCTGGAGGTTTTCAAGAAAAGATTGGACAACCATTAGTCCAGGATGATATAAGGACTGCTGCCTTGGAAATGGAGATTGGATTAGATGACCTCCAAGGATCTTCCATCCCTATGATTCTACAATTGTAAAGTTAAATGGGAGGAGTTTCTAGTTGGTGTCAATTGACTGGATTGCATTGAAATCTGAAATTAAGAAGACTGTTGCATGCTGAGAGATCATTATGCAATATAAGGCAGGGCATTTAGATCCATTGACCATTGCATAAGACCATTGTACCCTCACACATGCACTGGCTGTCTTGTAAGAAAACTGTATGGAAGAAAACTAAATTCTAGTTAAAAAGAATTTATCTTCCCCGTTGAAAAAAAATTACTAAAGAAACTTCAATTTTATTATATAAAATGGGAATGGCAGGAACATTATCCTACAATGCTAGGGTCCAAAATTTTATTGTTTCCCCAACAACTAGGGAAATCAAGTGTGACAGACACAACAATCTCCAAAGATTTAATTGCTGGAAAAAATGTGTGTGTTTTTTAACCTAAATAGCAGAGTAACTTTTTTTTACACAATTACAGAGTTGGAAGAGATCTTGTTTTATCATTGCATTGCATTCAATTCCATTAAGAAATTTTATTTGTAAGTTTGACACTGCCTGTACCATTAGGGGAAAAAAGAGCTATATTGATGTTGGAGGAAGCTATTGTATAGCTTCTGTTTGATTATGTGCAATATTTTCTAGTCTGATGGTGTTAATGGAGCAAAATGTAAGAGCTAACTCCCATGGGAATAAAACTCAAAGGTCAAGTGTTAGGACAGCATGTACTCATCATGTAAATGTCAAACTGGCCAAACTGGATAATTGGAAAGTTTATTATTTGATGCAATTCATGAATAACACACTGATAGATTATATGACAGCCCATGTTTTCTTTTTAATTTAATATCTGGGCAGGGAGGGAAGGAATCAATATTTGTAATATGATACTGACACAACACTATCTTATAAATTTACCCTTTCTAAATGTTCATCAAATCTTGAATGCCTCTGTCAAACTGAGCTCATTTTTTTATGTTGACATTTTTGTTATCAGAAATCAGAACGCAATGAAAAATATTAAGAAAGGTACATAGAATAGTGCAGTTAAAGATTTAGCTCTTTTTTCCGCTTGGTTCTTTTAGTAATTCTCCTGTAAAATGTTTAATTTATATATTATTTCTGCTGTTTTTAAGCAGAAAACCTGGATCAATATTGATGTAGCAAATAGAAACCTAGACTATTCTGACTCCTTCATGTTTTACTGAAGAGTGCCCTAGAGTTAGGCCAATAATTTTATTGTTGGGGACCTCTTTAGATTTGAAGATGTCAACAGAGTGTCCATCTACTGTAAAAAAAAATGCATTAGCATGTTGGAGCTAATAAGAAACAGTAATGAAAATAGGGATACCAATATTATAATACCCTTATATCATTGGTTCCCCCTAAATCTGGAATATTGTGTGCACTTCTCATCACTTCACTTTAGAAAATATACAGTGGCACTAGAAAGGGTGCGGAAGAGACAACTAAGATGATAAAGAGACTGGAGTAACAGTTGGCAATAGTTGGGGTTTTTAGATTAGAAAGAAGGTAAATTATATGATTGAGGTGTACACAATTACATATATAAAGTAGACCAGGTGAATCTATTTTCCCCTTCCAAAATACTAGAACAAGAGGTCATCTAATGAAACAATCCTGTAAGAATCAGGAGAGAGAAAACTATCTTTAAAAAAAAATACAACGTGTAGTTAAACTTTGGAGTTAGCTACCGCAAGATGTAGTGCTGCCTACCCATTCAGCTGGTTCAAAGAAAGGTTGGTCTTATTCATGGAAGTCATTAACTTTGATGGCTACTCTGAAGACCCTCTGCTGGGAGATTAGTGGGCTTTGCTGTGCAGTTGGTTGGTCACTGTGAGAAGAGGTTGCTAGACTAGATGGTCCAAGGGTCTGGTAGTACTTACGTTCTTATGACCATTAGATAAAAATCAGAGTGGGAAAAAAGCCCTGCTAGTTTTAGGAATAATATTAAGATATTAAATGAAGTGCAGGACGGTTTTCATAAGCAAAGGATATTTACATGACTAGAATTAAACATGATGGAATGTGTAAAATGGCCTTGATTAAGGGAAGGTATGTGTAAGCATGCATATTTCAATTGAAGTACAAATAGATGGTTATGTCTTGCTGGAAGCAATATATCTGGTCCCTGCTATGTCTTTACATCTGCAATTTGGTTTATTAATAGAAGAGAGGTTATCATATATCAATAAAAGAACAACCACCATTTCCTCATATATTTGCACTGGTTAGTAAGCATGCCAGACTAGACCTGATTGACCATTGTTACAACATAACTAGAGTAATTGCTTAGTGCAGGAGTGTCAAGCTCAAGACCCATGGGGTGCTTAGATCTGGCCCATGGGATGGTCCTGGAAACAGTAAAGGGTTGGCCCACGGTGCCTCTGCGAAAATGGAGCTCGTGGCCATGTGTGCCCACCCGGGCTCCATTTTTGGCTGCAACAGGCTCCTGCAGTCCTCTGCCAGGAAAAATGAAGCTCAGACGGGCCACATGCAGCCCCCCTGAGTTCCATTTTCACTGGTAGAGGACTGCAGGAGCCCATTGTGGCTGAAAACTGAGCCTCAACAAGTGGCCCTCAATAAAATCAAGTTTGACACCCCTGTCTTAGTGTCTTACGTGTAGGAGAGGCCAGAAACATGGCGTCATCTGAGGGAACCTATTTGGAAGACCCTGAAAAGGCAACAGTTTTTTAATTGAAATTTGAAAAAAAAATATTTTTGTGCTTTTTCTGATTAAAAACTGAAAATTGTATGCTTTTACCCTCATTTTCCAAATAAAGGAATAATGTAACCTATAATGTAACCTTTGCTGCAGAACCTGTTTAAAAGATCTTCTGACAAGGAGGTAGAAGACCTCGGCATCTGGCACAGAGATCAGTACAAAAAGAGATTGATGAGCCTGATCACAAGAATACAGGATTTAATTACAAAATTTCATCTACTCCTTTGGTTGCAGTTGTTGTTGTGATTCTGGATTTTGACCCTGACACAGTTATATGGCCTCTGTGTTTGCAAGAGTGGTAAAGGATAGGAAATCATAGAAGTCCTTGATTGCTTGTAAGTGTCCCTTGGAAGCAGTAATCTTCTCAGGAACAACAATCTTCTCTCTAGGAGCCCAATCTTCCACATGGAAGACAAGTCCTGGATAGACTGTCTCATGCCTTACCATGTGAATTCTGGGATATAGTTCAGAAATCTAAAATGTACAGGTTGTCCTTGACATACGGCCATATGTTTAGTGACTATTCAGCTCTGAAAAAAGTGGCTTATAACCAGTTTTTCACCCTGGCAACCATAACAGCATTCCCTACAGCCATGTGATCTAAACTCAGCAACCAAAATGTATTTATAACAGTTGCAGCATCCCATGGCCATGTAATCACCATTTGTAACCTTCCTAGCTGGCTTCTGACAAGTAAAATCAATGGACAAAGCCAGATTCACTTAATGGCTGATGATTGACTTAACAATTGCAGTGATTTGCTTAATGACCATGGCAGAAAGATAGTAAAATGGGGCAAAACTCACTTAACTGTACCAGATTGTACCACAATGTTGCCTCATTTAGCAATGAAAACAGTGTGTTGCGCTGGACTGCTATTTTCCATGTGCAGTTTTTTAATAACTACATGGGAAACTTACAAAATTCATTAAATCTGAAAGGCAACAATAGTTGTGAGACTATGGCAATTCAGCCAAGGAAATTCACTGTGTGACTTTAGACCACTCACAATCTCTAAACCCAACCTATTCCACATGATTGCTAGGAAAAATCAAAGGATGGTTTGTTTAAGCTCCTACAGCAAAAGTGGAATATAAATCTAATCTATAAAGCATATCATATTACAGTGGAAAATGTGCTGAGGCATATTCATGAGGAAATGAATATTTTCAATCTATTCTCAACACAGATGAATGAAGATATAGAAGAGAAGGCATTTTAATATGAAAGCAGTATTGTTACAATTTGTCCTCACAGATTCTGCAAGATGCAAGTGATTCTGGGCAGATTTAAAGCTCATTTTTAATTAATTCTGCTTTGGAAATGAGTTGAGCAGAAACTACTGGGAGTTACTTAGAGGAAAATATGATTTCAGATGAAGCCTTTCATTTATCCCTCTTGGAAAAAAATAGTAACACCAATTTAATTCATGAATTCTTCCAACAACACAAGGAAAATTTTTAGGAAACCACATGAGATACTTTCATCAGTGTTTTTTGTCTTTGTGTCTACCATACTTTCTCTTTCTTCTCTTTTTTAAACTTCTGACTTTTAAAAAGTTAAGTTTATGAAATCAGTGTTCTCTTTGGATTGGCTTCTTCATAATTGGGAATCTTCTTCAGATATTTTAACATGGGCATTGTCTTTCATGTGCTGCTTAGAATAAAATTTGCTCTGCCATTCTTATTTCAAAAGAGACAATTTACACAGTTAAAAGTCAGAATCTGCATTTAAATGAAAGGCTTTCTAGACCACAATTGGGAAATACAATTTTTGTATGTAAAGATAATACCCGCTTTGGACATTTTTCAAATACTGAATTGAGTAACAAGTTGAATACTTTGTATTTAAATGCAGATTAAAGAAAAAAGAATATCAGCTTCATTTGACGTGAAAACAATTCTTTATTTAAGACAGAAATTAAAAAATAATCTAGCATTTAACTTATGCATAGTTTTCTTCTTTCATATAAAACTGTCATGCTTGTCAGTACTTACAATGTTTTCTGACATGGTGTGTTAGTGTGCAGCTGAGCTTCTCGTTCAATATACTTTTCCTTTAACAATCTTAATGGTCTTGCAGTAAGGACAAATAAACCTGGGTTTTTCAATTTTCAAAATTTCAAGCTTTGATTTAAACCCTGAGATAATTTATCACTTACTGGGCATATACAGTATATGACTGTATATGACTAATTGTTCCAGAGATGTAGCCACAATTTTATTCCTTCAAGTCAGTGTCAACTCTTAGCAACTACGTAGTAGATTTTTTTTTCAAGTGTTGGAAGAATTATCCCTCTGGTTCAGTTCCAAGCTGGGAGAAAGGCACTGGAAACATGGAGGCTGATTAGAAAGACAGTTTAATGATGAACAGAACCACCAGTGTTTATGGTTCTGGTGCAGCTGACAAAATGGAGTTGAGAGTGGGTGGCTTTTATACCTTCTTTGGGCTTTGTATTTGAGCTTCCTGTTCCTGTGCAAGAACATGTCCTAAAATATTCTATTGGCTGTTGTCAGATTCCTATGGGGGTCACATAGGGGTCATAGCTGGCTCTATAGCAGAGGTGGTATTCAGCAGGTTCTGACCAGTTCTGGAGAACCGGTAGCGGAAATTTTGAGTATTTCTGAGAACTGGTGGTAACCTTCCCCCTGGAGTGGGGAGGGAATGTGTTAGTGTTCCAGCAACACTCCATTCCAGCCAATGACTCCGAGACTTAAAGCTTCCTTTTATTTTGGATAGTAAACTGGCACAACTGTGGAATGCTGAATCTGAAAGTTCTGGGCTTCCTTACAATAAGTAAAAATTACAAAATCCATCCCCTGCACCCATCATCACATCAAATGCCCCAATCACCATCCGTCCCAACTTAAGACTTCTTCTCCGTTATGCACAACATAACCTGACCTTGAATCAGAAAAAGAATGTTATTATGTCTAACTAGATATACTCCAATATATTTCCCCCTCCCACATTCTCAGGCTGAGATGTGGCAGCGCGGGAGCATCTGATCTCAATATGGCTTCCAAAGCTGACAGAGTGGAGATTTTACAGTTTCCTTCCCCTGCCATGCCTACTAAGCCACACCCACCAAACTATGCCATGCCCACCAAGCCATGCCACGCCCATCAAGCCACACCCACAGAACCGGTAGTAAAAAAATTTGAATCCCACCACTGCTCTATAGGCAAAAGAGGAAATGCAAAACCTAGATGTTTGTCTGAGCTAATTTGGTTGAAGTTTGGACTGCTTTGGGGGTGGTGCAGTGAAGGGGTTTTGGACTGCTTTGGGCTGCTTCTAATCCTACCATTATGGCTGCTTCTAATCCTACCATTCTGCCTTTGTTTCAAAATACCCTATCTTGACTGGATGACCAAATCTGCATTTCTAAAAGGTACCCTCCTCCGTTTCTGCTTGGGGGCAGGGAGACTGAGGCTAATTTCTGAATAATCTGGCACAATATTTCTTAATGGGCACAGAATATCTGTTGGGGGCTATTAAGAAAGACTGGGTCTGCTTCCTGCCTTTAAAAAAAACCATGTTTCTCTATTTCTTATTTAGGGAAATATAAAATTCTGCCTTTTTAAATATTCCTCAAAACATTTCATTCTTCTAGGAAGGGGTGGTGTCTTCCCACACAAGGCAATATGACCTCACTCTGGTTTTTCAGGTCTTCCAACAGTGTGCCTATAGCTACGGTAACTGCGTCCAGCTTCTTACTTTTTCTTCGGCCTTTTCCAGTACAGGTAGTCCTCAATTTGCAACTATAAGTGGGACCAGAATTTCCATTGCTAAGCAAGGCATTTGTAAATTACACCTAATTTTACAACTTTTTTGCCATGGTTGTTAAGTAAATCACTGCAGTCACACTGTTGTTACATGAATCTGGCTTCTCTCATACTTGATTAGAAGCCACCTAATCCCAGGATGCTGCAGCCATTGCAAATGCATGCCGCTTGCCCTAATTATGATCATATGGCCATGTGGATGCTGATATGGTCATAAGTGCGAGGACTAATCATTCACTGTTTCAGTGCCATTTTAACTTGGTCACTAAATGAATGGTTATAAGTCAAGGACTACCTGTATTAAAGACATCTCCAGAGAACTTGTCATACCCCTGTCAGAGTCTGAATCTGAGGAGGAAGCCGAACAGCTGACATGGAGTGGGAGTGTGGCTCCCTTGGCTGTGGAAGAGGCTGGGGAAGGGCAAAGTCTGGTTGGGCAGAGCAGGGGAGAGATAGAACAAAGGAGAGGGAGTTCAGAGGAACCAGGCCCATCCCCTCTTTCTGGTTGGGCACGCAGGGAGGATCAGAGAAGAGAGCAATATGGGTTGCATGGCTTATGGGGGAGGAAAAGGCCCTGATTCTCTTCATTAGCCACAGCTGGGAAGACAGTTGATAAGAAAGGCAGGCTGCGTGCCCCAGGCTGCTGGAGTAAACGTGACTTTATCCTGTGTTGTCATGGTTTATCTGTGTTCTTGGCGTCTTCCCAACCATGTGAATTTTGCCATGCTTTGAAGTCTGAAATTCTTCTTCCTGCCCTGCCAAACTAATTACTTCTGTTTGGCTTGTTTGGACTTTAAGTTACAGTTTGTGTTGCTCATGTTTTGGACTTAATTTTCTGCAGTTAAAGGCTGTTCCTGGGAGATATTTTCTCCAGCCAGAAGATAACCTGGACATTGGGGCAAAGTTGGAGATAATAAAAGGACTCTTATTGCTTATTTGACTGTGTTGCCTTTGTGCCACATCCCACATGACAGAACTAGATCATTGTCTACTGCAGGGATGTCAAACTGGCGGCCCATGGGCCATATGCGTCATGCACAGGCCACCCCCACTCCAGTTCCACATAGAGGCAAAACGTCGTGCGACCAACTTGATGCAGTGAGTTTGACACCCATGGTTTAATGCAGGGGTGCCAAATTCAAGTCATCACAGCGGTGTCATGTGATATATCAGGAATTCCCCCTCCCCTTCACTTAACCAGGAATGGGCGCATCCAGCCTGCAGGCTGGGAATTTGACAGCCCTGGTCTAAAACATTGTTTTTCAACCACAACCCATATTCTGTCTGGGGAATTTTGGGAGTTGAAGTCCATATATTTTAAAGTTGCCAAAGTTGAAAATACTGTAATGTGTCCACATTAGACAATATAGGAATCGAATTAGGACCTGAGGAACAAAGTTCATTCATACTGTTAACTGCAATTGCCAATATATTGAATTTACTCCATATGTTAATGGACAACTGGTTATATGTCCTAAACAATTTATGTAATATCAGCTTTTTATGTTTTGTGCCTGCTAAGAACAAGTCCACCACACTGTGAATTATAGATTTTTTTTTAATTGCATCCACACATAACTCATAACAGAAATTATGTCAAACCATTTTATGTTTGGAAGAGTTTTGAAGTAGCTAGCTAACCAATGCTGTAAAAACGCGTTTTATGGTTAATAACAAGATGCTAACAGTACTGTTGACCTATTGTCTTTCCTAAATTCTAAAATCTTTTATGTGAATTAAAAAGCATATGGGGTAAACAGAACTTGTGAAGCCATGCAGGATAATTTTCACAAAACCATGGAATTTTCCTCAATATCTGTGAGGTTATGTGTGGAAATCTATAAGTCACTGCTATATTTCTACACATTTACTTTCATTTTACAAATTCTAGTTAAATTTTGTGGCTATAATATTTCTGTCAATTCTTTTTAAAACACTGTTGGATTACCAGGAACAAATGTTGGATTAGGTAACATTCTCTGCTTGATATAATGCAATCCATTGCCATAAACTTTAGTTAATCTACTTCACTATTTCAAGTCCCCAGCATTCAAAAAGAACACCACAATTAATTTTATTGAAAAGTCAAAGAATCTTTTGGAATATTTGTGTGGATTGAGAGTTAGGAGCTGGTTTGTACTGTTTGTATTATGTTCCCAGGCCAGAATTCCCATGTTTATTTTTGCAGGGCCTTTGGCCCTGCATGGTGACCATGATGACTGAAAATGGACATATATTTTCGATGCTGAAGTGAGAAAACTTTTAATATAAGCTCTGATTCAGGCATATCATTGGTAAGAAGGATATTTTTTTTTTTTTGAGAAATTCTAAGCTCCCTCAAATTTAGTCCGACATAATGTAGTTCTATCACTTTGCAGCCTTCAAATGGTGACCTTGACTTCTAGAAGGTTGATCATAACCTTGAATGTGCAAACCAAAGAGAAGGAACAGGAATATGAAAGGAATAGCAGCAGATTCTAACCAATTCTGGAGAACTAGTAGTGGAAATTTTAAGTAGTTCGGAGAACCGGCAAATACCACCTCTGACTGGCCCCGCCCCCATCTATTCTCTGCCTCCCAACCCAGCTGATTGTCTGGGTCTTATTTTGTTGCCCTGCACAGGAGAATGGAGCTGGAAAGCAGGTTAGAGGGGTGGGGAGGGAATGGGGATTTTGCAGTAACCTATGCCCACCAAACCACGCCACCAAGCCATGCCCACCAAGCACACCACCAAGCCATGCCCACCAAGCCACGCCCACCAAGCCACGCCACCAAGCCATGCCCACCAAGCACGCCATCAAGCCATGCCACCAAGCCATGCCCACCAAGCCACACCCACAGAACCAGTAGTAAAAATATTGAATCCCACCACTGGGGAAAAGTCTCTGTTTTCTGTCCAGTCTGTCAAAATCACCACCATCATCTCCTTCAAGCATCACAGTGAAATGAATCTGCTAATCCATTTCAACCCCAAATATCTGAAGTTGATATGAGTCTGTCTACTCCATCATTTTGCTTGTAAAAGTTACATTAGATAGCAGTCTATGCCTAACTGTCTAAGAAATTCAATAGCAAAATATGTCATATGCCCATGAATGAACACCAACTGAAATAGATACCTGTTTAACAATTGGTGCCTATCACTCTTCCTTCAAAAAGACATTATTATAATCACTGTAATAATTTAATAGCCATCATTGAGAGCCCATTATTGACTAGCTTGGACATGTATCTAAAGGTTTCTGACAGGCACCTTGAACTTCTGAAAGAGAAAAATACCGTGGATGACAAAGGATAGTGAGCGAGACAGTAATAAGTTAGATAATAAAGAGAACCAGTTCCTCTTTTTCTTAAAATAGAATATTTGCTATTTACTTTTTAACTCGAGTTCATGAGTCACTTTCTTTCCAGCACTAACGAGGTTTTCACTAAGTCACGAGATGAGAGATGTCCCCTGCATTTTTAACTTTCTCACCGGGCAACCTCTTTAGATGACAGAGTAGAAATACCTTGGTTTATGCATTATTTCTTTTGTATTTAAGAGTTTATGGGTAATGATAATGCTTGTAACAGCATGAAAGCCAAACTGAGACTTTGTGGATCATTTCAAATCACTTTTTAAACTTCTTTCTTTCACACCTTTCCGCGTACACGGCATATTCTAAAAAAAAATGCTGGATATTATACAGAGATTTCCCAATAGATATCCATTAACATTAATCTTGATGATATCATACGGTGCTTGTTCGAACATTGTTAGGCAGATAAAGCACTTTCGGCCTTAAGGACCTCTTAAATGAGAATAATTTATTTTCAGTCATTTTTTTAAGCAGATTCTTGCTGTTCCTAATGTAAAAACCTGCTGCTAAATGTTTAGATTGCAAATATTAGCTGGTTGGTGGCTGAATACTTGCTATTGAGTTGGCATAAATTGAAATCATTAATTTTCACAAGAGGAAAAGAATGTCATGGTGTTTGTTATCTATTGATTGGTGAAACTCTGATTTGTAGACTCTACTAAAGTTTTTTTTTAAATAATTGCAATTAATGCAATCAAGGCTGATGGATAATAGAAAGGTTTTCTAAGCTTTTGTACAAGCTGTACATGATTATATCAGCAGGTGTTATACTAAACTTGCCTTCCACAATTGGCATTTCCAGGTAGGTTCATATACCAATTCTTAGAACTTCTAGACAGCAGTGTTTGTTGGGAATTCTTGGAGTTGTTCTTTAATGGGAACATGGCCAATTTACAACATAGTAGTTGTTTTATCTGCATGCGGTTCTCCTTCCTTTATCCTTTTTTCCTTCGGCAAAAGTTTAAGGATTTCTTGGTGGTGATAAATGTACTGAAATGCATAATGGGAAAGATTAATCATCTCTGACAATATTGGGATTCTGAGAGAAACAAATTGGGAAATTGCATGTTCACCCATTCTGCATTTTGTTCTAATGTTTTTTAGATAGGAAGACAGACAGACAGAGTCAGTTTTTTAATTTGTTTATTGCACTGGAAATATTGATCCTTGATCTCATGGTAGATAAAGGAGAATGAGAGATCCATATTCCCATAGTATTAGCAGATGTTGAAGGATAGGGAATCATTTTCAAGCACTTAAAGTTTGGAAACATTGCCTACTAGCACATTGAATGGACAGAAATCTGAATTTCCATCAGCGTGGAAGGTGGAAAAAGTATTGCATCAAAATAAGTTCAGATCAATAAATTAGTTTTGTAACTTCCAACCTCTGCTTAAAAGATGAGCAAAAAGGTACTTATCAGGAAAATGATCTAGCTGATCTTTTGCCTCAAGCTGGTTCATCAAGAACTGGTTGACAATCCTGTTCCAGAATGCAATTCGCTTGGGGATTTGTCCTCATCTTGGAAGCCTTGTTATTGTCTTGTTTTTCAAAGCAGTCTGCCATGATTCCAAATAGATGCCACTCCCCCAGAAGATAAAATGTGCCTATCCAGCTCCCACCCACCCCCAACAGAACAGAACAGAACAGAATAGAACAGAGGTGGAAGGGACCCTGGAGGTCTTCTTGTCCAAATAAGCTGTGTTTGGACCAGGTGTTTGTTCTCTCTGTCTCAGCCAAAGCTAAAAGGCCATAGATGGCAGTAAGAGATGACCAGATGGAGAGAAGGCATTGTCACTGCCGATCAACTCCATACTTCCTGAGGCAATTTAGATTGTCCATTTGGGAAGCACCATTTCCAAACTGAAAGAACTAAATATAGCCCTACCCCACCTCAGCAGTGGACTGAGGATGAGATGGAGGTAACATTATGAAGACATGTCTCTCAAAAAGGGTTGGTAAGGTGTCTTCATGCTGCAACCAGTTGGATGTGATTTGCTTTTGGGGGGGTTGGGACAATGGTAAGATTTATTTTTGGCCAGTGAAGAATTCTGAAAGTAATAGATCCATTGCTTGGAACCCTGACACCAAACAGGTTAGAGAGTGCTTTGCAGATGGTAAGGACAAACTCAAAAACCAATACAGTTGGGAACAGTGAGTGGCTTATGCTGTTGGCTTGGCAGTTTAAAGGATTTGCTCCAGTAAGTTTCAGTACAGCATTTGATAGAATCTGCTGTTTCAAATTGATGAACTGATAAAGCAAGAAGACAACGAGAGAGTCAGAAAATTACTAGAAGGAAGGCAGCTTTGTTTGGATTGTAAGAAAGCTTTCATGGGATCCATAATCTCGAAAGCTGCCTTTAGAACAAAAATAAAATTATTTGCTTTCTTTTACCATTTTGCACTGTTAAGAAATGAGTTTTTGTAAATCACTCTTCACTGTTCCATCTGTAGAATGTTTCATTAAAGTGGATTTAAAAAAAAAAACATAATTATTTTATTAGAATGAAACCATGGTCAGAAAATACAGCTCACTGTCTTCTGGAATAGTGTATTGTTGTATTGTGTGCCTCTGAGAAAATACATGCACTGAAGAAAAGAATGAAAATCTGCTGGATTACAAATGTATACAAATTTGTATAAGAAATCTCCCTGTGGCCCTTCCAAGCCTTTGGCAGTGTAAGACACAATATTCGGTGTATATTTTTGATTCGTTCTTAAAATCACTTGTCATCTTTATAAACTACCCTCATTTTATTTAATTATGTAATTATTTATTTAAATAGCAAATGAACGTTCATGCTGAAATTTCTCCCTTGGGACTGACCTATATTAATCTCTTGATTTCTTTAAATCAGACAGACAAAATCTGCTAATCTCTAACTAGGTTTTGGGGAGATGGAAAGAACTGTAGGAATATATTTTGTTGTTACTCCACAGCAAGTGGGAGTGCCAAACTAACCATGGCTAATCCTGGAAAATCTAAGTACTGTTGGGCCTGATTAGGACAGGGAGGGGAAGCCACTAGTTTCAATACCAGGGCTGGAGGCTGGATAGAGAAATTTAAAAAGAACCCTGGAACATGGACATAGAACATGGTCCCCAACTTTCCACCTTGGCAGCCTGGCCTGGCGGTGTGTGTGTGTGTGTGTGTGTGAATGGCAGGCACACATGTGCATGCACAACTCCATTGGTGGGAGCATGTGTTTTTCACTCACACAGATGGAGCTTCACACATGAGCAGAGGGCGCTTGCACTCGTGTGTGAAGCTCCAATCATGCAAATGAAGCTTGGCACGTGAGCCCCAATGCCCACATTTAAGTGCCCTCCGCTTGCATGAGTGGAGCTTTGTGTGGCCCAGTTTCCAGCAGGCCATGGCCCTGGGGGTGGGAAAATCCCTGATATAGAATATAGAGGTCATAGAGGCAAACCCTAGATCAGGGGTGTCCAACCTTGGCAACTTTAAGACTTGTGGACTTCAACTCCCAGAATTCCTCAGCCAGCTTTGCTGGCTGAGGAATTCTGGGAGTTGAAGTCCACAAGTCTTAAAGTTGCCAAGGTTGGACACCCCTGCCCTAGATGGTCATGTCCAATTAGTAACCAGGTATTGAACTCAGTTCCAAGAATATTCTACTTTCATCTAGTTTTGTATGTGCTGTTGCTGCCCTACCAGATACCCTTTGTAGGAAATGAAACATTTCAGGTATCAAAAATCTCTACCTCTTAACAGAATGCTTGGTTGAGGTTTAGGCTCAGTTTAGAAATGGTATTTGAAGCAACATTCATGCCTACTCAATGCATTTCCATTACGTTTGTGGCTTAAGGGGAAAAAAAGTATGTAGTAAAATGTCCAAGTTGAATTTGACTTCTTAATGACTCCCAAAAATTATACAAGTTATTTAATGGTACCATTAAACCGTAACTTCATGGGATGACCATGCAGCTATTGATGCTCTAATGTAAGCTTTATCATTTGAGCTAGACCCAAAATAACATAACCCTTTCATTATGAAATCAGCTCCATTTTCAGCAATGAATTATACAAAATAAAACTGGGATGTAATGTTATAATGTCTGCTTTAGTTTTGAGAATTAGTGTTAACTATCTGCAGAGGAATTGGAGCCTGTCTTTTACATACATAAAAATCTGTTTAATAAGAGCTAGTAGGATGTATAACTATTTATTAATATTAGAGTGTTAATAAGCACTTTCAGGTTATTAAGCTTAATTTTCTCTTGTTTCTTTTCTGATTTTTTTTTCCTTCTTGTCTATTAAGACAATAGGACTTACAAATGTGAGATCTAACTCATTTCAAAGAGGATTTTACTTCAAGCTCTTGGGTAACTTGGATGTTTTTTAGATGTAAGGACTTTTTATAGAAGATAGCAACACCACCTCCTCTATGAATTTCACAATCTGATCGGTAAACATGATAGTCTCTTACTGTAGTAATGGAGTCAGGGAGAGATGCGTTGAGCCATGTTTCCCAGACAAATATGATGTTGAATTTAGCCATATTTAGTAAGAGGAGAAATTCAGGTATTTTATTCGCAAGGCTTCTTGCATTGAGTAGCTTGCATTTAAGGCCAGCAGTAGTTGGAACTGAGGTAGTTAGGGGCGTTTGGCTTTGAATCACATACCATGGACAGTAATTGGAGATATACATATGTAAGAGAATTTTAGTGTAAACCAGGGCTGTACAACACTTCATTGGAGACCACAAGGGGCTTCAGGGTGTACAGGGAGTGAACACAGCAATTGTCTACTACTCATTAAACTGAATGGGAAACCATCTTTTCCTGGAATCTGTTAGAAGAAAAGAACTAATCCATGCCAAGACTTTGCTGTTAGATTTCTGTTGATATAAACCATTACAGGAAGTCCTTGATTTACAACAGTTCATTTAGTGACCATTTGAAGTTAACAGTGGCACTGAAAAAAGTGACTTATGACCATTTTCACACTTACAACTGTTGCAGCATTCCCATGGTCACATGATCAAAACTCAAATGCTTGGCAACTGGTTCATATTTATAACTGTTGCAGTATCCTGGGGTCATGTGATCATGAGCCACACTGGCACAGTGGTTAGAGTGCAGAACTGCAGGCTACTTCTGCTGCCTGCTGGCTGCCTGCAATTTGGCAGATCGATTCTCACAGACTCAAGGTTGACTCAGCTTTCTATCCTTCCGAGGTGGGTAAAATGAGGACCCAAAATTGTTGGGGGCAATAGGCTGACTCTGTAAACTGCTTAGAGGGGGCTGCGAAGCAGTGTAAAGTGGTATATAAGTGTCAGGTGGTGCTCCATTCAAAATTCAAGAAAGAAAAACTTAGACTCTTTAGATTAGAGCAAAGAAATATTTTACTGAAAATGAAGTGGTAGCATCAAATAGAATTCTGAATCTAAGAAATTAGGCGTGCAGATCACATATACAAAGTGTTGGAAACGTTCCCACCCCTCATAGTCCAAATGAGTCTTCCAATTAAAAGTTGTGAATATGATCATGTGAGCATCTTCAGGTGGTGATGAGGCCTCTGTCCGTTGACCTTGACATATTTTGATAAAGATTTGCTGCTGCGCAGAGAAAAGAAAGCTAAGCGAGGAATAGAAACTTAAGAGCAGGAATTTATACTCTCCCCCCCACACTCCTCATTTACACAACACAGGAATGTAACACCTCCAGCTCTCTTCCCAGACATATCCCCTCCCCCCGTTACTTATGGCAGCCAAAAGATGCAAAGCAGTAGAAAAGATCTTGAAGGCTGACAATAAGTCTATGTGCTATTGCTATTATATTTTGCAAATTTCGGACCAGCAAACTCTATGGGGAAGCCAGATTTACTTAACAACCATGTTACTAACTTAACAACTGCAGTGATTCACTTAACAACAATGGCAAGAAAGGTAAAAAAATGGGGCAAAATTCACTTGGCAACTGTTTCGCTTAGCTTAGCAACAAAAAAATTGGCTCAGTTATGGTTTAAGGAGAGGACTACCTATATTATAATTTAGGTTATCCTCTTTGTGGGACCCCAAGAAAAGCAAATTTGGTTTAAAAATTTGCAGTGAAGTGCTCCATTCCCCCTTCCAAGGCATTACTTTGGATTTGAAGTGTTGCACAGTCTGTCCCACAAACAACTAACTCGGTGGTTCTCAACCATGACAACTTTAATACCTCTGAACATGCCAACTGGGGCATTCTGAAATCCAACATTTGTAATGTTGTGAAGCAGGAGAAACCCTGAATTAAGCTGTGGATTCTTAATCTTATTGATTTAGCATGTCAATTAACAAGCCTTGTATATTATATCTCCAGAATATGACTATCAAAAAGACACCCGTTATTCTGAGATGCATATATTTTTTAGCCTGCTGAATGTAAGTTTAGATCATTCTGCCTACATGTTTTGCATAATCTGTACCATCTGTCTTTTTAATACAATTCCTTTCTGAAGACGAATTCTATCAGAAAATGTTTCCCAACTCCTCTGAAATCAAAATGTTTGAAGGAGTGCTGAAAATGCAGAAGGTGCTATTAACACTAGTTTTTTTTTTTCTCCCTCCACATCATGGTCTCATGAAAGGCATCTTCTTCAACAGCTATTATAGGCTGCATATGTTAAAATATAGAAATGCAAAGTGCATTTATAGAAAAGTCCACAATCTTTCACCTGGCATTCTTTAGATATTTCTTCTTTCTTGTGCATGAAATTACAGAACACTGGGCTTTTTTTTCACAGCCTTTGTTGACGTGTGTGACATTCATAACTCTAATGGATAATTTGTTAATGCAATATATAAAAATAACTTGTCAGTGAAAATATAGCCTTTGCATTACATAGCAGAACAGATTGCAAATCATCTGAAATTAATTTTTTTGAGTTACATATAAAACAGCAGCCATCTTTTTTTTTTTTTTTAGAAAACTGCAACTAAAAGATGAATACCACTGAACATTTGATGCTATCTTCAAATAGTGATAGCAAAATTAGTAAGCAATCTGTATATTTTTGTACATGGTTTACTTCCATCAAATATCCCTCCTATTTGAAGAAAACATTCTACAATTCATGTCTGTTTGCTTTATCATATGCTTTCTCTAAATCAAAAAAGTAGAATAAACGTTCCTTCTCAAGCTCATACCTTTTCCAATAACTTTCTGAAGATTAAAAATCAGGTCTGGTAGTCCTTCGGTGTACATAAAACCACACTGTACTTGCCACCTTTTGTTCACTGTCATCAGAGTTTCCCAAGGACATTTTATAAACAAATCCCCCTGTAATTTTTGCCTTTGTTATTGTTATATTTCCCTTTGCTACCGTTCTTTCCCTAATCAGACATCAGTGCAATTTCTACACCCAACCAATCCATTCTTTGTTATTGTTTGTTATTGCTATTATTATTGAAACTTGTATGGCACCTGATTCCCAAGAATTTGTGGTGGCCAGTGGTGTATTAACCATTAAGCAGATTAAGCACGTGCTTAGGGCACCAGCAAATTATTACCTTTATTATCAGAATACAACATGTGTACAATGAGATTGGCTGAGCCTCCCTTCATGCACTCAAAGGGGGCACCACAAAAACTTTTATGTAGCCTAAGCTTGGCTTCATTTGTATGGTATGTACGAAGGAGCAGGACACCAAGATTTCTCAGTGCTTAGGGCGTCAGTGAGCCTGAATCTGCCACTGGTGATGGCTCGCAACAATCAAGCCAAGAAATTACAATGGAACTGAGAGAAGATGACCAGAATGACCAACTACATTCTCTAACCTGTGGTCAACAGATATATAATACAATCCTCATGCTGATGATAATGAATCCCCAGCCAGGAAATAACTTCATGTAATAATTGAAAAGGAAGAGAGAACAAACTAATTCTATATTTTAACATTTATGCAGTTGCACTTTTAACACATGCATCGTTTACCATCTTTAAACATTCTCACTGCATTTGTTATTTCTTTTTCACATTTTCTAAAAGAAATGCTGACATTTGTAGCATTTGTTTGAATTTCACCCTTCAGTATATCACCATCTTTTCCATAGCAATCCCTAAAGTATTCAGATCAATACTTTAGATCTATATTCATTCTTTTGCCATGTTTATGTATGAATAGACTTATGCTCCAAGAGTGCTAGAAATAGTTTTTCCAGACATTTATGCCAAACAGGCCTAACTTAGAATCAACAGTTTCATGAAGCATGATGAACATGCTTCATGAAACAGCAGATTCTGCTCAGCCCTTCGTCTCCAGGGATATATCTGGTTATTCTAAAAACTGTGAGCAGAGCTGGGGTGAGAGGAGGGATTGACTTGAGAAGATAATGGCAGCAACACATCACTTCTTCTTCTTGTGCCGTATCAATCACTGGACATTGGCGATCGTGTTGGCAATCCTATTTTTATCAACAGCCGCACAAAAAAGTGCTGCTGAGTTTTGTCCAAACTAATCCCTTAGATTTTTAAGCCATGATGTTCTTCTTCTGCCTGGACTTCATTTGCCTTCAATCTTTCCTTAGAGGATTAAGTGAAGTATGTTGTATTTTTCCGGGGGTCACATGTCCAAAATATTTTGGACTTTCCCTTTTTAGTGATTTTGATGATTTCCGTTTGCTTTCCCAGGCAGCTTATCACCTCCTCATTTCTGATTTTGTCAACCTAGCCATAACAGCCATCTGTAAATCCACATTTCGAATGCTTCTAGTCTCTTCAAGTGGTTTTCTGTCAGAGACCAACTCTCTATACCATAGAGCAGGATAGAAAAGATATAATATAAGGCAAGCTGATTTTCAATCTTAGACTTATGTCGTGACTGCAGGAGACACATCACTGGGATCTCCCAAAAAGTAGAGAGGAATCCAGATGTTCTAAAAGATTGTTTTCAAATAATCTAAAAAAAAGGACTAGGGTGACATGATAGTAGTCTTCCAATACTCTGGTTTCTCTTCAGATCATGTAAATCTTCCAATACTAGAGGGATTATCATAAAGAAGAAGAGATCAACATGTTCTCCAAAGCACCTGAAGACAGGACAATAACTACTTCAGCTTCAACCGCAACAATACAAGAGCACACAACAGATACAAACTCAATGTAAACAGCTCCAAACTTGATTGCAGAAAGTATGAGTTCAGCAACAGAGTGGTCAATGCCTGGAATGCATTACCTGACTGTTGTTACATCCTCTAACTCCCCACTCCTTTAACCTCAAACTATCCACTATTGACTTCACCCCATTCCTAAGAGGTCTGTAAGGGGTGCATAAGTGCACAATCATGCCTATTATCCCCGTCCTATTGTCCCCATTGTACCTATTTCCTGTATTCTTACTCATGTTTATACCTATACCTATTATCTTGTAACCAATTGACAAATCAAATAAATAAATAAATAAATAATAATAATGGATGGAAGCTTATCAAAGAGAGATCCAATCTAGAATTAATGAAAACAATTAATTGGTGGAATAGTCCGTCTCCAGAACTTGTGGATGCACCATCACTGGAGGTTTTTAAGAAGAGATTGGATAGCCATTTGTCTGGAATGATATAGGGTCTCCTACTTGAGCAGGGGGTTGGACTAGAAGATCTCCAAGGTCCCTTCTGACTCTGTTATTCTGTATTCTATAAAAAGGGAAGATTTCTCTTTCAGACCATTGTTAGATAAGAAGCAAGCAAAGAACTTGTTACTGGTTACTTAATTTATTCTTTGCTGTGTTGGTTAAATTTAATATTACTCTCTGTTTAAGATAATACATTCTTTTTTTCTATTTCCCTTATTATATTATCTACATTTTGTTTGGTTTTATTGTACGCTGCCCAGAGTCATGTTGGAGTTGGGTAGTGTGTAGATTGAATATATTAAACTAAATTAATTCAATTACATTCTGTGTATTTCCAGGCTTTCTATTTTTTCAGGCTGATTAGAAAGAAATATTGCTTTTGGATTAATTATGTAGAATAATTTGAATGTCACTCTCAGTTCAGCAACATCTTTGTGGTCTAAGTGGAGTATTATATTCTATTTTACAACTTACATTTGTAGTTTTAATCAAGTTAGCATTGTGGATTCACTATGAGAAATGACAACATGAAAAAATTATCTGTGGGAACTTTATATTTTTTTTCTTAAACCAGAGCATTTGCATATTTATATATAATGTTAAAGAAGACTTTTATATATTAGTTTTTAAATTGATTTTGCTTATATTTTCATGAGATTAGGCTGACACTCACACAGTATAACAGAGCTGAATTTCCTAGCCCCACACATACCTACACTCGAAAGCCATGTAGGTTGACACTACATGGCCAAAAGTTTTGCATTATAGATTTTTTTAAAAATGTTTACCTTTTAATTGGTAGTAAGACAATAAAGATGGGGAAAGTCTTATCTCTCCTACCCACCGAAGTTGGGGGAAGGATACAGAATAATGGGCTCCCTGGAAAATATGTAATGGTATCAGAAACTATTCAGCTGCTACATTAAGTCATGAAGATGGGATAGGATAGACAAATACAGAGGACTCCTGGGAAAGAAAATTGAGATCTCTAGCATTTTATGCTATATGCTCAATATGCTAAATATTTTGTGGGCTGCTGGCATTCTGAAAAGCCTGGAAGACCTTGCTAATATTCCCAGGCCTTGAGTTTGGCTGGTTGGACCCTATACAGTATCGGATTGTGTGTTGCTGTGGTTAGCCAGAACTTCCATTAGTTCTTCTTGTTTGTATTTTTTTTTAATTTTATATTCATAATTATTGTATTCCATTTTATTATGTTGGTTTTATTGTATGCCACCAAAGATTTGGAGAAAGATTTGGGGTTATATGGTGCAAGGAGAAAACTTGGGAGTTGTGTGGTGCATATATTGAATATATTTAAAATTAGATTCATACTTTATGACATACAATTTGATCCTTTCATTCGTAATTAAACCCATACTTTTACTTCCTTTTATTCAATAGTTCTACTACACAAAATCAGATTACCTTCATTCAGAGCTATTGCATCCTCCTTTTGTTTCTTAATTACACATATATTCAACATTTCCTTCCTTCCTTCCTTCCTTCCTTCCTTCCTTCCTTCCTTCCTTCCTTCCTTCCTTCCTTCCTTCCTTCCTTCCTTCCTTCTCCATTACTTTTTATACCATTTGTCACTTTCCAAGTTGCAATTTTCCATATGCCATAGTCATTATGAGATGGGGCTATAAATATTAACATTTGTTCCCACCGTATTTTGCTCAGCTTTCATACTTTTTGGTAAGATAAACAAGTTATAGGTTATTGTAGGTTATGAGCTGTAGTTGCATCAGTACCACATGTAACATCCCCTGAAGTACCCTTCAGTTTGGACATATTTTGACCAGTGTGCCTGAAAAGCAACAAAACCTCTATGCAAACTTGATTCTCAACCTTTCAAGTCAATACACGTTTATTCACAATTATCTAAGAGTTATATACTGTGAAATGCCATATACTCAGCAAGCTCAGAAATATTCTAATATAGCAGTCCACAACATTTCTGGCACCAGGGCCCAGTATCATGGAAAGCAATTTTTCCACAGATGGGGTAGATGGTTTTGTGTGCAACCTAGATCCTGCACATGCACAGATGAAGCTTCAGTCACTTACCCACAACTTCTGTGGCCCAGTTCCTAATGGGCCACAGACCGGTACTAATCTGTGGCTCAGGGGTTGGACCTAATAGTTTATAAAAGTGAGTCAACAAACAGATTTGTTCTTCACTGAGGACTTTACTAGGTAAATGGAAGTGAGCGACTTCAAACTCCAATACTCCATTTTATCCGTAGAGGTTAGATAAAAACATTGACTACGTGAAGCTTTTATAAAATTCAGTGCCTAGCAAAACAGTGAATATTTTTTAGAACATAAAAGTAGTGTTATCCCATATTACCAAAGAATGAAAAATTCCTACCAAATGCTTTTGTAAAAAAAAAAAAAAGTTAATTATTATATAAATTTGTCTTATAGAAATGTTCTAAGAGTAACCTCCAATTATTAAAGCAATTAAAATAAAGTGCCTACTCTCATAAAATAGCAAAAAAGATGAATCACTGTGGCTGTTGAATTATTTTCCTTCGTTCTTTCTGCCTGTCATTTTACTAGCAATAATATTTTAGAGAAAGAACATCATAAAAATGGTGGTGAAATTTTATTAGGGAAGGCCACTTGCAGGCCTTCTTGGCAGCTGTGGAAAAAAGCTTGCATTGTTAAAGCCGCGGGATTAGCCAAGTACAGCAATACCTAGATCATTTATTCCTTGGCACCTGCATAGCAATTTAATATGCTGAGGTTCTATTACAAGCCAAACTGAACAATCCAGAAAGATATTGGTACATAATGAAGGAAAGCAATGACTTCTTTTTTTGGGGGGGGAGACACATTTCTTTAAAAAGGAGGAAAGGATATACAAGTGTGCTTTCCTATTCATATGCTGAAAGTAAACCATTCTGATTGTTCCATGTATTTTGTGGAGATGATTTAGTTTTAGAGATGCTGCTCTATCGAGGAATGGATGCAACAGGATTCTAAGTTCTAGCTAAGAGGTCTTCTGGGTTGGTTCTCATCATTCTACCTGCTCCCTCTGTGAAACAAGGGTTCTCCTACCGTACCAGAGGTGGGATTCATTATTATTTTTTACTACTGGTTCTGTGGGCGTGGCTTGGTGGGCGTGGTGTGGCTTGGTAGGTGTGGCTTGGTGGGCGTAGGATACTGTAAAATTTCCATTCCCTCCCCACTCCTGGGGGAAGGATACTGCAAAATCCCCATTCCCTCTCCGCCCCACTAACCTGCTTTCCAGTTCCGTTCTCCTGTGCAGGGCAACAAAAGAAGATCAGCTGGGACTCTGGAGGCAGAGAATAGATGGGGGCAGGGCCAGTCAGAGGTGGTATTTGCCAGTTCTCCAAACTACTCAATATTTCTGCTACTGATTCTCCAGAACTGGTCAGAACCTGCTGAATACCACCTCTGGCCTGTACTACATAGAAATAAAGATATAACATTGTGAACCAGAGTGACTTTAGGCCATGTTTTAAAAATCCTTTAGCTTAGTCCTAATAATAGAAAAGTATTGAGTGAGTATTCAGTCTGATATCAAGAGAAGGAATTAGCAGAAAGGACAGTAGAGCTTTCATTTGAAGTTGCCATCAACCACTGACCTACTAGAAGATAGATTATAAAGATACACAGATCAACTGTTCATAATGTTTCCCAATATGGTGAGATATACTGTATTTCAACGTAAATTATAGTAATCATTTCTAAATATGTCAATAAGTTGTAGCAACGTTTCAGCAGAATCTCATCTGCCATCATCAGGCTTCTGTATTGTGTCCGTCTGTGAGTCAGACTTTTACAGTGGTTTCAGATTTGAATTTGGGGCAGCCTATTGCTGTGCCAGAATGGTTTTTTCTTCTGATTGGTTGGGAGTCTTGGTCTGTGTTTATTGGTCTCGGAGTTTGCTGTGTTCTGCTTGATTGGTGTCTCTAATATCTTCTGTCTGTTTTTGGCTCTTTTTGTATCTTGATTGGCTGGCAGCATTGTGTTGCTTTAATGGAGGCCTTTAGTGCAGCTTGCTTCGGGTAAATGGACGGCTATCATTAGTTAGGAAGCTGGGTTTCATCTGGGTGCCTGGTTGGGATGTGTTTGAGCTGGAGGTATCAGGGGATCTGTTTGTGCCCAGGTGTTTGCCTGGCTTGTGGTGTGGAGATTTTTTGTTTGTGAGTGCAGGCTTCCAAATGATTGACAGCCTGGTGGAATCATCTCTTCTATTCATGCTTTCTGGTCTTTTTTCAATCTCTATGGCTTCTCTGATGATTCTGTGATTAGGGTTTTCTATAGTGGCCAGGGTTTTGGTGCCATTGAAGTTGATGCTATGACCTGTGGCTTCCATGTGTTGGACTAGTGAGGAAGTGTGTTCCAGCTTTTTGACTGCATTTTTGTGTTCATCCAGGCGGGTGCTTATTCTTCTATTGGTCTGTCCAATGTATGTGGCCGGGCATGATGCACAGGGGACTTCGTATATGCCTTGGTTTTCCAGGTCAATTTTATCTTTGGGGTTGCTAAGGATGGCTGCTATTTTTCTGTCTGTTTTGAAGGCAGTCCTGATGTGATGTCTGTGTAGTACCTTACTAATTTTGTCTGTAGTACCTCTTATGTAGGGCAGGACAGCTGTTCCATAGGTCTGTTCATCTTCTGGGTCTCTATTATGTTTCAGTGTGTTTTTGTGGATCAAGCTGGTGATTTTGCTTTTGTGGAAGCCGTTGGCTGTCAGTACTTTAGTCAGGGTGCATAGTTCAGTCTTAATGTGTGTCTTGTCTGCCAGGCGTTTGGTTCTGGTAATTAGTGTTTTAGCCACGGAGTTTATCTGTGCTGGGTGGTGGTGGGATTGGGCGTTGAGGTAGCGGTTGGTGTGGGTTTTCTTCTGGTATATGGTGTGTCCTAGTGTGCCATCTGTTTTTTGTAGATTAGTACATCTAGGAATGGTAGTTGTTTGTTTGTTTCTGTTTCCATGGTGAACTTGATTTGGGGTGTGCGCTGTTTAGGTGTGTTAGGAAATTGTTTAGGTTTTCTTGTCCATGGGGCCAAATCACGAATGTGTCATCGATGTATCTTAACCATAGTTTGGGTTTGAGGATGGCATTGGCCAGGGCTCTGGATTCGAATTCTTCCATGAACAGGTTTGCAATGACAGGTGACAGTGGTGATCCCATGGGAGCTCCTTCTATTTGTTTGTATCTTTGTCCTTTGTATATGAAATATGTGTTGGTTAAGCAGTGTTCTGTTAGTTCCATGAGGTGTTTAGCTGGTTGGTATTTATTTTTGATGATTTCAAGGGTCTCTTTTATCGGGACTTGAGTGAATAGTGAAACCACGTCAAAACTTACAAGCAGATCTTCTTGCTCACGTGTAGATCTTTGATCATTTCCAAGAAGTGGTATGAGTTTTTACATGAGAAGCTGCTGTTTCAGCATGGGGCTGTAGCTCTTTGCTAGGTGTTTAGCTAGGTTTTTGTAGTGGTGCTCCTCTGGAGCTGACTATGGGTCTGAGAGGTATGCCTTCTTTGTGTATTTTTGGGAGGCCGTATAGTTTGGGGCATCTGGAAGATTTCTCTCTGGGTATGATCGCGTGTTGGATCTCTTTGCTTATGTGGCTGGTTATAATTTTCTTCTTGGTTAATTTTTCCAGATATGTGGTTGGGTCTGTGTTTATGGGTTTGTATGTGGAGTCTTGGAGTAGGTCTGTCAATTTTGTTTCGTAGTCTTTTCTGTCCATTACTACAGTGGCATTCCCTTTGTCTGCTGGGAGGATGATTATGCTGCTATCTCTTTTCAGGGTTTGTAGTGCTTTGATTTCATTTTTCTGTAAGTTGCTTTTGGTGGTTTGCTTGTGCATAAGATGTTGGTAACTTGGTGTCTTATTTTATCAGCTTCATCTGTATTTAATTTAGTTAGGCTGGATTCTACTGCACATATGATGGATTCTGTGGGGATTTTTGGGGTGCTATAGCATAATTGAATCCTTTGGTTAGGACATCTGTTTCTGTTTTGGTGAGTTCTCTGTTGGAAACGTTGTGCACTAATTGTTTCAGGTGTTGTTGTGAGTTGTTGGGGGTTTTCTTGTCATGTTCTAATAGAATAGAATAGAATAGAATAGAAGAGATGATTCCACCAGGCTGTCAATCATTTGGAAGCCTGCACTCACAAACAAAAATCTCCACACCACAAGCCAGGCAAACACCTGGGCACAAACAGATCCCCCTGATACCTCCAGCTCAAACACATCCCAACCAGGCACCCAGATGAAACCCAGCTTCCTAACTAATGATAGCCGTCCATTTACCCAGCCAAGCTGCACTAAAGGCCTCCATTAAAGCAACACAATGCTGCCAGCCAATCAAGATACAAAAAGAGCCAAAAACAGACAGAAGATATTAGAGACACCAATCAAGCAGAACACAGCAAACTCCGAGACCAATAAACACAGACCAAGACTCCCAACCAATCAGGATGAAGAAAAACCATTCTGGCACAGCAATAGGCTGCCCCAAATTCAAATCTGAAACCACTGTAAAAGTCTGACTCACAGACGGACACAATACAGAAGCCTGATGATGGCAGATGAGATTCTGCTGAAACGTTGCTACAACTTTAAAAGAACAACTACAATGACGTGGGAAAATACCCGAACCAAGCCGAACACCATACATGTAAGTACCCTGAAAACTTAAGAAAACAAATATCAAACCTCTACGGGGAGGAAATAAACAGCCAGATCAAAACCTACGAGAAACTGGAAATTAAAAAGAGCAGGAATACTATGTGACCTCCAATTCCTACGCAGCTGCAGGAGACAACAATACTACACCAACCTGCTTCAAATTAACATTTCATCAAAGCACAGCAGCCACTAAACGTATCCTGAAAAGAACTGAAATGGCTTTACTAAGGAATGAGCTCCACAATAAGAGATTCCGATTAGATCAGTTAAACAAAGATTTGCTAGCACTACACCTGGAACTGAGCAGCAAAATCCACCCTCTACTTTGGGACAAGATAAAACAACTTACAACTTGGAGAGCTGATTCTGAAGGCATTTACAAACAAGAAAAATTATTGAAAAAACTAAAGAAATTAGAACATGACAAGAAAACCCCAACAACTCACAACAACACCTGAAACAATTAGTGCACAACGTTTCCAACAGAGAACTCACCAAAACAGAAACAGATGTCCTAACCAAAGGATTCAATTATGCTATAGCACCCCAAAAAATCCCCACAGAATCCATCATATGTGCAGTAGAATCCAGCCTAACTAAATTAAATACAGATGAAGCTGATAAAATAAGACACCAAGTTACCAACATCTTATGCACAAGCAAACCACCAAAAAGCAACTTACAGAAAAATGAAATCAAAGCACTACAAACCCTGAAAAGAGATAGCAGCATAATCATCCTCCCAGCAGACAAAGGAATGCCACTGTAGTAATGGACAGAAAAGACTACGAAACAAAATTGACAGACCTACTCCAAGACTCCACATACAAACCCATAAACACAGACCCAACCACATATCTGGAAAAATTAACCAAGAAGAAAATTATAACCAGCCACATAAGCAAAGAGATCCAACACGCGATCATACCCAGAGAGAAATCTTCCAGATGCCCCAAACTATACGGCCTCCCAAAAATACACAAAGAAGGCATACCTCTCAGACCCATAGTCAGCTCCAGAGGAGCACCACTACAAAACCTAGCTAAACACCTAGCAAAAGAGCTACAGCCCCATGCTGAAACAGCAGCTTCTCATGTAAAAAACTCATACCACTTCTTGGAAATGATCAAAGATCTACACGTGGAGCAAGAAGATCTGCTTGTAAGTTTTGACGTGGTTTCACTATTCACTCAAGTCCCGATAAAAGAGACCCTTGAAATCATCAAAAATAAATACCAACCAGCTAAACACCTCATGGAACTAACAGAACACTGCTTAACCAACACATATTTCATATACAAAGGACAAAGATACAAACAAATAGAAGGAGCTCCCATGGGATCACCACTGTCACCTGTCATTGCAAACCTGTTCATGGAAGAATTCGAATCCAGAGCCCTGGCCAATGCCATCCTCAAACCCAAACTATGGTTAAGATACATCGATGACACATTCGTGATTTGGCCCCATGGACAAGAAAACCTAAACAATTTCCTAACACACCTAAACAGCGCACACCCCAAATCAAGTTCACCATGGAAACAGAAACAAACAAACAACTACCATTCCTAGATGTACTAATCTACAAAAAAACAGATGGCACACTAGGACACACCATATACCAGAAGAAAACCCACACCAACCGCTACCTCAACGCCCAATCCCACCACCACCCAGCACAGATAAACTCCGTGGCTAAAACACTAATTACCAGAACCAAACGCCTGGCAGACAAGACACACATTAAGACTGAACTATGCACCCTGACTAAAGTACTGACAGCCAACGGCTTCCACAAAAGCAAAATCACCAGCTTGATCCACAAAAACACACTGAAACATAATAGAGACCCAGAAGATGAACAGACCTATGGAACAGCTGTCCTGCCCTACATAAGAGGTACTACAGACAAAATTAGTAAGGTACTACACAGACATCACATCAGGACTGCCTTCAAAACAGACAGAAAAATAGCAGCCATCCTTAGCAACCCCAAAGATAAAATTGACCTGGAAAACCAAGGCATATACGAAGTCCCCTGTGCATCATGCCCGGCCACATACATTGGACAGACCAATAGAAGAATAAGCACCCGCCTGGATGAACACAAAAATGCAGTCAAAAAGCTGGAACACACTTCCTCACTAGTCCAACACATGGAAGCCACAGGTCATAGCATCAACTTCAATGGCACCAAAACCCTGGCCACTATAGAAAACCCTAATCACAGAATCATCAGAGAAGCCATAGAGATTGAAAAAGACCAGAAAGCATGAATAGAAGAGATGATTCCACCAGGCTGTCAATCATTTGGAAGCCTGCACTCACAAACAAAAAATCTCCACACCACAAGCCAGGCAAACACCTGGGCACAAACAGATCCCCCTGATACCTCCAGCTCAAACACATCCCAACCAGGCACCCAGATGAAACCCAGCTTCCTAACTAATGATAGCCGATCCATTTACCCGAAGCCAAGCTGCACTAAAGGCCTCCATTAAAGCAACACAATGCTGCCAGCCAATCAAGATACAAAAAGAGCCAAAAACAGACAGAAGATATTAGAGACACCAATCAAGCAGAACACAGCAAACTCCGAGACCAATAAACACAGACCAAGACTCCCAACCAATCAGGATGAAGAAAAAACCATTCTGGCACAGCAATAGGCTGCCCCAAATTCAAATCTGAAACCACTGTAAAAGTCTGACTCACAGACGGACACAATACAGAAACCTGATGATGGCAGATGAGATTCTGCTGAAACGTTGCTACAACTTTAAAGAACAACTACAATGACGTGGGAAAATACCGAACCAAGCCGAACACCATACATGTAAAGTACCAGCTGAAAACTTAAGAAAACATATATATGTTTTCTTAAGTTTTCATGGGTACTTACATGTATGGTGTTCGGCTTGGTTCGGTATTTTCCCACGTCATTGTAGTTCTTTAAAGTTGTAGCAACGCTTTCAGCAGAATCTCATCTGCCATCATCAGGCTTCTGTATTGTGTCCGTCTGTGGGTCAGACTTTTACAGTGGTTTCAAATTTAAATTTGGGGCAGCCTATTCTGGCAAAAGTTATTAAACTTGCATCACCAAACTGATGAATTACAGATGTGGGGAATGTGAAATGCATGGCATATAAATGAAAACTTATTAAGCCATATTAAAGATATGCATTCTCTTTTGAAACTAAATGTTTCGATACAGATACAGATTAACAGAGTTGGAAGGGACCTTGTAGATCATCTAGTCGAACCCCCCGCCCAAGCAGGAGACCCATTTTTGACAGATGGCAGTCCAGTCTCGTGAAAGCTTCCAGTGATGAAGCAAAATAGTTTGCCCCCTTCCTCTCTGGGGCAGCCCCTCAAATATTGGAACACTGCTATCATGTCTCCCCTGGTCCTTCTCTTCATTAGACTAGCCATGCCCAGTTTGTTCATTTGCATATTTCCTTTAACTTCCTATTTAGGGTAAAGAAGAGGCTTTGGACTATTTTAGCAATTTAGAATAAGGATGAGTTTATTAAGAGAAAAAAAATGGACAAAGCCCTGGAACAATTTTCAAATTATGATGCAACAAAGATTAACGTGTTTCTTCTTTCAATAGAGACCTGTGTTTGGCCAAGTAAAAATGACTGTTATGAGGAAAAAACCCTCCATCTACCTTTATATCATGTATTCAAGAAATAACAATTTTGAGGGTAATTTTGCACCTCTATATTTTAAATAATATGCTTATAATGAGCCTGTCTATGAAAAGTTCACCATAATAGTTTATCCTAACATTTTAGGTAAGTAAAGTTGTAATAAATTTAATCATTTATAGAGTGAAGAAGGAAGCATTTAACCTTTCTCAAACATTGAAGTAGTTGTTATTTTTTAAACCGTGAAGGTTACATTTACTCGATAAATTACATAATCTAAATGATATAATTATATCATTGATTAGTGAAAAGTAGAACTGAGGTGACATTTACAGTTATTCTGTATTTTCCAGCCTTTCCACTGATGTTTCAAGGTGATTTTTTTATTTTGAAATTTAATTTTACTGTGTCTTAAAACTATGGATTGGAAGGGTATCAAGTAATTTTCATTTTGAATTGTTTTGATGAGATTTTGAGATCTCTTGAACGTAATAAATTGGATTCAGATTTAATTCAAAAATACATATGTTTATTGTTTTGAAAAATGTGTTTAATTGCAATAGTGTATACTCTCAGCATCATGTAATTTCTATGGAAATCAATGGAATTTAAATGAAGGTGTTGCTGTTGTTTGTTTAATTTCAAATTCAGGTAACTCAGATGAAAGACACAAAAATAGTGGTTTAATCCTATGTGTAGTGAGGAAAATGGATTACCAGGAGGGAGGGGGCATTCCAGAGGAATAAGAGGCAGTTCAGTGTGGATGTCTCTGTGAGAGAAAGAGAGTGAAGACAGGTCTGCCCTAATAGTTCATAGAATATATAATAGATGCAAATAGTAGCAATAGCAATAGCACTTAGACATACATACACTGTGTTTTACAGCAACTCTTTAAGCAGTTTACAGATTCAATATATTGCTCCCAACAATCTGGGTCCTCATTTTGTTGACCTTGGAAGGATGGAAGGCTGAGTCAACCTTGAGCCGGTGAGAATCAAACTGCCAAACTGCCAGCAGCCAGCAGTTAGCAGAAATAGCCTGCAGTACTGCACTCTAACCACTGTGCCACCATGGCTCTTGAGGTAGAGTCTTCAGTTTAACAAGATTTTGTCTGTAGGTGTGAAGCAATACAGAACTCAAGTTTGGATGAATTGCCACATGTCATTCTTGGTTTGGGGCTTGAAAAATTCCATGTTATCATTTCCCTTCCTAGATATTTTTTTTTCCCTTCCAGGAATGAGAGAGAAATATCATTATATGCACATTTGTTAAGACCATTAGCAATTCAACATCATTGGAGCACTTTAATGTGGTTAAAGTTTGGATCAGAATTGTGGAAATTTAAATTCAAAACATCATACCCAGAAACACCTATTAGGTGACTTTGGACTAAGTATTTTCTTTCACTTTCACCATTGACTGCTGAAACCATCTCTAGGAACTGAGAGAGATAAAACCAAGGAAAACTCCCCATATAAACTATCTGGAAGTCCTGAAGAAAAGGCAAAATGTAAATCTACCAAATGTGCTTGGCATTTTTGGAGTCAGTACGTAAACTCAGATTAGGATTACATGATAAAAGGATATGCTCCTAGATTTTTATTTTTACTGTTTGGTAAGGGTTCAAAAGCAATCTTTTCACCTGGGCCTTTGCAAGTGTTGTACTGACCTCGTAGGTTTAATAGATGGATTTGCCATCTCAGAATTCTGCAAAATAAAATGCAGGCAGTTCATGCATATTGGTTCTCTCTTAGGTATGGCACATAAGGATTGCATTGTATAAGTAATAATTCATATAAAAGAACCATCACATCCAATCAGAGCATTTAAAAAAGGGAATAATTGGAGAATCCTAAGGGGAGGAAAGGGTGCATTTCAAATCCATATGCCACAATGTGCAAAAAGGAGAAAAATGTTAGTATGCACGAGGACCTTCATTTGAAATGGGTTGTGACACGGCAGGGGAATAACTTGTATGAATTGTTTAAAATAAATACGAGTAATTTATTTTCTAATAGACTAATATACCTATGGGGAAATCTCCAGCTTGGTGCTGTGGGAAAGTAGACTGAAATGCCTCTGAATGAAAAATAGCTGGGTTTCTGATCAAGAGGATTTTGCAGAGCAGATATGCTAAAGAAGTTTTTAAGAGGGTAGGTCTTATTTTACAGTCTGAGGAATGTATAAATCTGTTGCAGTGGGAAAGAATGCCAAAAAAGAGAAATAACAGGGGGGAAAAAACTATTTTCTCACACAGTGCTTTCTCATCCAGACTGGAAGATCTTGCATTGAAATTACCTTCTTGAGAGTCAGAGAGTCTGTCGGTCTGTCCACCTGTCCGTCCGTCCATCCATCCATCCATCCATCCATCCATCCCCTAAGTACCAAAATTAGCTTTCAGTGATTCATCAGGTTAAACCTTCTGGGCAAGACATCCCAAAGGTGCTTTTTCAAGAGGCCACTGGACTTTCTAGGGTTTTTTGGAAGACATTTTGCATCTCATCCAAGACGCTTCTTCAGCTCTGAAATGTCTTCAATGAAAAACGAGAAAGTCCAGTTGCTTCTTGAAAAAGCACCATTGGAACAACCATGACCTGGATGACTGAGAATATCCATAGACATTTCTGGACAGGAGTTACTTAGTGGTAAGGCATTATAATCTCACCTTTTATACTGGCCAGAAGCTGCAGTTTGTATGAAGTTTTGTATCCTCAACATTGTACTTTTACACACAAACCCTCGCCTAAACCTAACCCATAGATATATTTTTTTTAATTCTGCTCAAACTTTTATTAAAAATAATGCCCTAAAAGATTGTTTGTCATCATGGAGTTTGGTAGATACATTTCTAATAATGCTCTATTTGTGTGCACAGGCCACCTACATGGACACTTCTCTGACATTTTCTTAGCAACATTTATTTGAAATGGTTTGCCATCATCTTTATTTTATTTTAGGGTTTAGAAAGCACGACTTGCCCAAATTTATGACTTGCCCAACTAGATTCATGTCTAAATTCAGGGTTGCATCCTTGTTTCATTTAATAAGGCCGTTGAAAGTTTATATCATAGAAAAAGGCGCACGGAGTCAGGAGGATTCACTTATGGGTTTGTTTATTGTACCTGACAATTTTTTTCTGCAAATTAATTAATTAATACTTTAATAAAATAAATAGTAGGAGTGGGTAAATGTGGAATGTCACACAACAGATTTTGTTTTTCTGCACTTTAGTCAGCTTTTTTTAGTTGACTGCGGAGTGGGAAACTGCTCTGAAGGTGCTTGATGAAACCTGCTATTTTGAGGTAAGAAACACAGGGAAAGTATTCCCGTATTCGTGATGCTAAGAATAATAGAGTTGGCAAAACACGCCCACAAATATCTTCCTATCCATTTGAAGAACACCTGGCTTCTCTCCTTTTGCAGCCCAAATGTAAGTCTTTTCCACCCACTTCCAGACCTCTGTTACAGGTGGTCCTCAATTTACGGGCACAGTTTATGTTGCTAAATGAAACAGTTAACAACTGTTAACAACTGTTGCCCCATTTCATGACCTGGTTTAGCAAAGGGGGGAAAAGTCCCGATACATCACGTGATGACGTGAATTTGACACCCCTGGGTTAGAATGAGGGGGCTGTAATTCTACTACCTCACTTCTGACAGTGGATAGTCTCCTTTTCATGCCAAGGGCAGGTTGATGCTCGCACTTTCCACATGCCTGTTGTTTTCACCATTTCAAAGCAGACACAAATTAAAGTTATATGCAAATTTCCAGTTCAAAATTATGTCTGCTACATTGAGGTGGGTTTTTCTTTGGGCATTGGCACATCTGCTATACATTAGCTTTTCAGTCATTTTTTATCCAAGTAAACCAATTTGCATTAGAAAACAACAACAACACCCCCTTGCAGAAATAAACATTATCTGCATAGCTGGCATTTGTAGATGCAGAGTTGTAAGGCAAAGTTTTGTGTTCTCTTCATTTTTCAATATAGTGACATTCATCACATGTAAAACTTCAGCTGTGTTTGAGTAATATGTTTGGAATAATTACAATTTTAAATTAGAAGTCTCTGTTCCTTTCCATTTCCCCCCCTAAAAATGCTTCTTTGGTCCAAGATTACTCACTGAGCAATGAAATTTCTTATGGTGTGCTTCAGTATTCCTGTTTGGAATACTGAAAAGAAAGATCCTGTTTGGAAATTGGAAAAGAAAGTTCATACAGACAGAATTTTAACAAATGTAATGGTGCAAAAGCAAATTCCAGTATTAAAGGGACACAGTTTCTTTAAAATAGATTTATCAAAATATTTATTTCCGACTGGCATCACTCACAGAAACACGAGATTTGCAAAATTTCCATAGAACGCAAATGGGCATCATTAATGAGTAAATGATAGAGAAGGATTCATAGTTGCTAAACTATGCATGCCTTTAAGAAATATCTTATTACCTTTAGCCCTAGGTCACAAATTGGTGATTACGATTGAACGGGACTTGATTCTGAACTTTGGCTTTGACATGACAAAGAAGCAGCCAAAATAAAGCATTCCTACACTTTGTTGGAGTGCCATCAGATGGATTGTTTATCTCTGAAAATTTATTCCTGGGGATTTTTGTTTTAAACATATGCCAGTGTGACAAGACTTGAGGTTATTCTGCGCTACCCTGCACAGCATAGCTGGGAGGAAATACACTCACACAGCTATTTGAAAACTGTAGAATTTATTTGAGATTTAGATTAACTGTAGCATGAGATATTGCTCAAGCCAAATTAACTAAATAACCTTACTCATGGTTAATTAGTCTGGAAATACACTGACTTCAAATTGCTGGGTAAATACATTCTTTTAAAAGAGAGTTATTTGCAATAACTGTAGCTTAAACCCAGGTTCAGGTTGATTTCTGATTAGAAAATTAGCAATATCTCATGCTAGAAGCCCCTCTGGAAGGTGAAGGTTGCTTAATGCAAAGCTTCTCCTCTGTCAGAGTGTTTGCAGTGTGACTACTATTGTGAGACAACCCAGGAGCAAAACACAGCACACAGAGACTTTGTCTTTTAACAGTGGTTTATATACAAGACAGCTATATACAAACATATATGTGGTAGGCAAATACCTGGCAATCAATCAATCTTCTTTACTCTCCTTGGAGAACTCTACAATGGAGACAAATCACAAGGAGAGAGATATGCCTTCTCATGGCCTTACACATATAGACAACTTCTTTTTTTTTTTTTTTTTAAACAAGTTTTATTAATTTTTAAAACACACAAATTATCATTATTCATTACATGTTTAAACCTTTTTCCCTTGTAAATTTAACAAGTCAGATAAATTATGATTCTGTTTTAAACCATTTCCATATAATATACCAAAACCTCTTATTCAATTTCTCTTTACTTCTCTTTACTCTTATTCAATATCATTATTATTATTTCATCTGTTTCTTTCTGACTTAGTTACCATTATTCTCATTCTATATTTCTACAAGTTTTTACCAATTCTCCCCCAAAAAAGACATATACACACAACACACAAAACATAAAAAAATATCTTTTTGGAAAGTAACTTGGACCCAGGTGTCTCTCTCTTCATGGACTTCAATTATATTCATGCTCATCTTACATATCATGACTTATTTTATTTACCATTCTAAGCCTTCTATATTAACTTCTCCACATATTTCACACTTCTTAATTCTACCTTAATTAATCATCTTAGTTTAAATCATTATATTTGTATCTTTTGTCCATTTTTTATCATCCCTTTGTCTCATCCCTTATAAAAAAAAAAAAATCAGTTTCTCCTGAAATCATTAATCAGAGTATGATGCCTTTCTATCTCCCCCTAAGTTAATCAAATTAATCTTTAAAATAATATCTAATACCCAATCAGATTTTGCTTGGTACATTCTATCTAACTAATACATCCAACACAATTAAGTGCATAATTAGAGAATAAATCCAAATATTAAAAAGAAATACTATAATAAAATTTTATAATAACATCAATACCATAATTTTATTAAACTCTTTAATTAAAACAATATTCTAAACCTCTCCTATTATTAAGTTTTAAAACCAATCATTTTTAAACATTTTAACATTTTAATCTCTTATCAACTCTTAAACCATTGCAATACTACCATCTCATCTTATGTACCTTGCAAAATCTTTTTTTTTAAAAAAAAAATTATACTTTATCCATTATCCATAAAAATTCCTTTTTTCCATTTAATTTCAAAACGTTGTAGCTTTTCTCCACCTTTTCCCTTTCTTTCTTTTCCCAACAAACCTTTCTACCCCCCTTCTTCTAGCCTCTGCCTTACCGGCTTCCCTTCTCTGTCGTATTTCTTTTCCCCTTTGTTTACAATCATCATATTGGTTTTGCACTTTATTTTTCCCTTTCTTAAATGTTTTTTTAGATCTTAAGTCCTTAAATCCTTTAGTTTTCTTCTTTTCTCTTCTTTTCTTTTCTTTCTCTCTTCCTTTTTTCTGGATCAAATTCTGAGATTCATTAAAGATGGCTCCTTCCTTTCTTTCTTGTTCCTCTGCTGTCTTCATCTGTTGTAATTTTGTTGATAATTAGTAAGCGCCATTTCTAAGAAAAGAAAAGCTTCTTCCACACCATTTCTTAGTTCCTCAACAGAAAGAGCCATTATAAATCTTTTCTTTTCTTTTCTCCTTCTTTCTTCTTACAACAACCAGAATATTCAAAAAAAAAAAAAAAAGATAAAACAGTCCCAAAGTTATCAATCAGTCCAAACCAAGGCAGAGTTCTCACTTTCTCCTTCTGGGGTGATATCAATCAAAGAGAAAGAAAGTCCAAATCTGTTTAAAGTCTTGTTACAATATATTCTAGTCTTCAAATCCTTAAGGCATCTGCTCCAACAAATCTTAGCATACAAATATTTTCTTTTTAATCCTCTCTCTTCCCACTCATCGCTTAAAACCAATTTCCACCTAAAAAATAGGTTTCTTAATATCCAGTTATTTATTCCGTAGGAAAAGAGGGAAAGCTATCCTTTCAGCACCTTCAAGCAGCCGCTTTTTCCTCTTCTGGCAGGTATTATTCAGAAAGTCATACTTTTCAGGAATTTTATTAAATATATCTTAGAGTCCTAGGAGCCAAGAAAAACTTTCTCCTCTCAATCACTTTCTCCACTTCCTCCTCGCATTCTTACCCGGCTGCCAGCTTCTTTGTGGCGGCCATTACGGTTCCGCCGCTGCACGTCCTGGGAAAAGGGGTTCTGCCGGCCAGGGAGGGGTCTGCAGCACCCCAAACCCTTCTCCGGATCCCCTACCTTCAGCTGCCCCTGCAGGGCAGGCTAGCTCCGTCCCGGCTGGGTCGGAGCCCCAAAAACGGCTAGCGCGGCAGGGATCGCACAGCTTCGCAAATCCCTGCCGCTCAGCGCTTCGACAAACCGGAAGTCGCCCACATATAGACAACTTCTTAAAGTGGTAAAATCCTGTGGACCCATCCTCTGTCTTAAAGCGGCAATAACTCCTGCTGACTCATCTTCATTGCATCAGCTTTTACAGCAACCTTACTGCAACTGGTCAGCTATTAAATCAATACCTTAACATTCTCCTATTTTTATTCTGACTAAAATTATGGTTTAGTGTTGAGTAGACCAACTGATGCTTTTCACATAAAAAAAAAAGAGAGACAAAGGAGGGAAATGCAGAAGACATTAACATCTTTAACATTTCTTTTCAATTAAATATCACACTTCCTTGAGAACACTTATAAACTTTCCATAATTCTTTTTTTTCCATTCTAAAATTATTTGTATTTGTAATATAACAATACTATCTTATGTACCTTTGCAGAATCCCTTTTACAATTAAGTTTTCATCCATTATCTCTAAACAGGCTTATACTTTCAATTCTTATACCTTTTCCCTGTTTCTCTATATCTTGTTTCTGTCCTTTATAACTTCTTTTCCTTTCCTTCTTCCCCCTCTTCTTCTCCCTCCCCTTTTTACCCCCTTGTCTCTCTACTTCTAATTCTCTCTTCTGTAATCACCTCTTCTGTTGCTTTCTAATATTATACTTATTTTTCAAACTTCTTTTTTTTTTTCAAATCTTAAACTTTTCATTCTCTTTCCCCCCTTTCCTTTTTCCCCCCAAATAAAATTACTTGATCATTAAAGATGGCTTCTTCTTTGTCCCAACCTTCTTGTTCTACAAGCGTTTCTTGTTGTTTCTCATAGTTCCAGATCTCCAGATCGCCAAAAGAACCAGATCGCCAAAAGAACCTCTCCCTTTTTGTGCATCTTCTTTGTACTTTTTAAGTTCCATTTTCAGTTCTTCTAAAAGTGGTGCCATTTTAAACACTTTTAAACAACCACCCGATTGATTTTAATCATTTAAATGCAATAACAAAAAGTCCAAAGATCACCAAGTAATCCAACTAATCCAAAGCTGTTTCTTCTTGTTTCTTTTTTCCACTTTCTCTTCCTGGGGTTCTATTATTTTGTTGCCAAGTTTCAGTTAAAATGTATCTTTTAGGAATCTTGTTGAGCTTTCACTGTAAATTCCTTTTAGTTCTAGGCAGTCTCCTCCATTTTTCCAGATCCTTCCCTTTTATTCTTTTTCTCTCCTTTCCTGCTTTTAAAAGCTTTTAAGTATCCAGAAATCTTTATTATTCCTTTGACATTTTATTTTCAGCTTAAATGCCTATTGATGTCAAAGTGGATTTTTTTTTCAATTTCTTGCTTAAGTCTCTTAGCTGTCAGTATAGGGAAGGGAAGAAAAAAAAACAAATCCTTTCCCTTCCCTCTCTCCTTCGCTGCTTCAAAATCTTCTTTGGGAACAATGTTATTTTTGTATAGTTTAAATTGCAGGGTACCTTACGTTGTTGCTTTTGCAGTTTAACCTAGTCAACCAAAACTTTCTCTTCTTATCTTCCTCCTGCACATTCTTTTCCAGTTGAGTTCTTCTTTGAGGTGGCCATTTCTGACCACCGCTGTAACCGCCTTTGGGAAAAGGAGTAATGGCCAGTTGAGGAGGAGAGATGCGGCTCTCCTCAACCCTGCAGTCTCCCCTTTCTTCACAACCTCTACGGGGTGGCTTAGAGCTCAGAGCGCTCCAGTGGCGAGCACAGATCAAAACCACACACGATTGCGGTTTCGGTCTGTCGGCGAAGGGACTCAAATTGGAAGTCCGACAACCATTTGTCTGAAATGGTTAATTAATTAATTATGAGGTGGACCAGTTGCTTTTGTGATGTGGAGACAATAACTTGGTCTTCAACACCAATAAGACCAAGGAGCTTATAGTGGATTATAGAAGGAACAAATCAGACATCCACCCCTTGCTTATCAATGGAGACCGAGTAGAGCAAGTGGCCAGTTTTAAGTTTCTGGGTGTTACCATAAAAGAGGACCTGACCTGGGATGCTCACATTGCAGCACTGGTCAAAAGCGCCCAGCAGAGATTATGCTATCTGAGACTGTCTCAGAAAACAATAACTGAATGAAAAACTGCTGGTTACCTTCTACCGCTACACCATAGAAAGTATCTTAACTTACTGCACCTGTGTACTGTTTGCCAATTGCACAGTGGCAGATAGGACAGCACTCCAGAGGGTTAAAGTCATTGCCCAGAAGATCATTGCTTGCCTTCTCCCCTCTTTGGAAGAGCTTTATAGGTCCAGCTGCCTTAAGAAAGTTCAAAACATTCTCAAAGATCCATCTCATCCTGGGTACTCTTTGTTTGATCTATTACCATCTGGCAGATGGTACAGGATAATAAAAACAAGGACAAATAGGCTGAAAAACAGCTTCTATCCTGGGGTAGAAACTCTATTGAATTCTACTGTAGAGTACAATATGAATGCAATGTCAAGGGTTTTCAATTCAATGTATAGAATGTGAAGGATGTGCATTTGTGTTTATTTTCATAGTCATAATATACACTGTAGATGGTATTTAATTTTGTTGTACGAGGTGCAATGACAATAAAGCAAACTAAACTAAACTAAATGATAATAGGTTTTACTGCCTGAGCAGGTGGCTGGACTAGAAGATCTCCAAGGTCCCTTTCAATTCTGTTATTCTGTTATCTAGGCTCAGAAACCAAACAAGATTAGTAGTTGATTGGAGACAAGCAGAAAATCCCAGAGCTGTAGATTAGTTTGAAAAGTTAAAAAAAAACAAAAACATGTCTAGCCACATCCATAACAGTGAACTATAACACTGCACGTATCTATCCATGATATTTTTTTCCTAGAACTTTTATCGAGTAGTTTTATTTTATATAATTGTTAATTTTATCATGATTTTGGATTAAACAAATAAACACATTTTGTGGTAATATTGATTAATGCTGTAGATGTAATTAGAAGAGAAAAAATCCATTTAAAGAAAATGAAACACTCAATTTCTAATTGCAGAGATTAGCATCAGAGCATGCAGGAATATGCCAGTGTTTAACTTTTTGCCCTACTCATGGCAGATTGAATTGCTTGAGGTGAAAGCTTATATGCGGAGGTTAAACAACGTACACACATATGCATAAACACACACATTTGAGTGCTTATTTATTCACCTCATCTTGACGGAATATTAACTTCCATGGAGCAGTTCACTAGCATCTCACCTGAGATGTCAACAAGAAGGGCTAAGTGAACTCACAAAAAATGAAGCTGAAATTTGCCAGCCGATCAAATCCAAGTGTTTGTGTCAGAGTACACAGTAGTACAGTTTTAATGTAAATAAGTGGTGCAGGGAGGCATGAAATTGAGAGTGCTTGAAAGGTATCTGATAATGGCTGTAGTGCTTTTGCTACAATGGATGCATTTTCTTGGGTTATGGTCAAAATAGAAGGAAATATTTAAAAAAAAATCAAAAAATATTGCATATGTTATCCTTTAATACTTCGGCATATGGTGTGTGTGTGTGTGTGTGTGTGTGTGCGTGTGCGTGTGTGCGCGTGTGTGTGTGTGTAATATTTATTTATATTTTTTTTCTTTGTATACAATAAGTGTTTAGTGAACAATGTATTGCCTGAGGCAATTTGTTTACATGACAATATTAAACTCCTAATTTCTACCTTTATTGTCCAACCATTGATAAAACAGATCCCAAGTTCAAAAATATCCTGTCTTCTTTTTCTTTTATCTTCAATATTCATCTGTCCATTTCTCCAGTTTAATATTTTTTTAAATTATTTTCTCTGTGAATGTTTCCTCATTTTTCCAGTGGTGCGCAAATACAATTCTTACTGCTGTCAAAACATGTAATATTAAATATACATTCCCTTTATCATATTTCTCTGGTAATATGCCTAACAAAAATAATTCTGGTTTATAATCTATATGCTGCTTTAGCATTTTTTCAGACCACGTATGCATTTTCATCCATTTTTTTAAAAAAAATTGGACCTGTCCACCACATGTGATAATATGTACCAGGAGTTTGATTACATTTCCAACATTTAGCAGACATGTTTTAAAACATTTTGGCTAATCTTGCCGGTGGTAAATGCCACCTATAGAACATTTTGTATAAATTTTCCTATTATGTAGTTGCTATCGTCAACTTATAGTTTCTTTCCCAGAGCTTTTGCCAATTATCTAATTCTATGGTATATCCATTTTTTCCCCCATACTATCATTGTCTCTTTTACCATATGGCATATATTGATGGCATCAGGACCATGTAGACTGGTGGCTTTTGTGCCACGTCAACAATTCATGTTAGGCTATAATTATTGCCTATGTACAAACGTTTTCAAATTATAAACAACACCTTTAATGTGTTGCCAGACAAAAAAAAAATACTATAACCATGATTCTTCTTATTTAGCAAAAGCTTTAAAATCTAACACCTGCAAACTTTTGAATGTATTATGAAACTTTTTCCAAAGTGGCTGCACTACATATTCATGCAGAGGTTTGTTTTTTTTCTGTTTCGAAGTATGGCAAGTACAAACTGCATCTCCTCACCACCATCCTGCCTTCAGCTGCATACTCTGTGAGACAGTTTGCATAGTTTAGGCTTCACCAAGATGTTTATAGTGACAGTTGATAACAATCCTGTAGGGAATGATAAAATCTGTTCGAGTTCTTGCTTGGCAATGCTAAAAATGAGGCTTTGGGAAGGAGATACTTAAACTTTTGACAGGATCCAGTAAATAATTGGTTAGCTTTGCTTGACTTGGTATGGAAGAAATTTTTCATATCTTTTCTAGAGGATGCTGACATACCACTGTAGAGCAGGGAACGGTTCTGGGAAGAAGAGAAGTGACAAATCCATCTTGGCATTGGTGCTGAGCCTTGAATATAAAATCGTCTGTTCTGTAGGATGTGCAAAGTCAGTCCATTAAGCTCAGCCTCTGCTCCGCTGCCATGGAGAATGTTTTAAGGACCACATCCTGATACACACTGCACAATTTAGATTTTGAACCAGGCTAATTAATGGCACCTTGATTATTTTACAGAATTCTGGTTTTAAACCTGTCTTATAAAAATGATCAAGCAGGGATAAATTCAACACTAAATGCTTCTCTACAGAGCTAACATTATAACTTAAAATCTGAAATGAAGAGCAGAGATCTGTAAGCTCCTTATAAGTTGTTCAAGATCTATATTGCAAAAATTATGCCTTATGGCTCTTGGCTATTGAAAACACCCAAAACTTCTGAAAATGTTTTTCTCCACTTTTAACACTCACCATGACCTATAATGCTAGTGGAACTTGCAAAGCCCTCTTTTAACTAATTAAACCATTTCTAATTAACCATTTCTGGTTAGGTTAGAGTGTTTCTTCCTGATTGCCTAACTTGGAAAGATCCTATACAGAAAGAAAAAGCATTGCCATATTATCTCTGTTTTGATTTTTTGAATCAGACATTTGATTAGATACTTTAGTGAGTACTTAGCATAGAGCAGTGGCGAATTTAAGGTGTTTTCGTGATTTCCACAGATAAAAGCAAAGTGGGATGTTTGTTGAAAAGGCACATTTACTAATTTAACTATACCAGCTACAGTATTTCATCTGCAAGTATAGTCTTATTGGTTTTTGGTTTTTTTCTTCCACTCTCATTATTTATATTTAAGATATTGTTGTAGACTGATATGCAACCTTTTAGAATATTCAAGTCCAAACTTGTTGACAGTTTTCCAGATAAATTAAAATGTATGGGTATCCTTATTCTCAAACACACCATTTTTGTTACTGAATTTTTTTTTTTATTGTACCAGGTGGGAAAACTTTTCTTCCTTTACCCTTCTTTTATTATTTGTGACAGAGTGTGCCTCAGGAGACTGTTCATCTGTGGGGTAATTTCATCAGTGTCACTCTGAATCTCAGGAAGTGGCCTTGACTCTACAAGTTAGGTATGGTTGAAAGATTCATCGCGACACCAGTAATGCATGGGCTGGGATTTCTAGATCACTGGGTGTTAGAACTCTTGTTTCCTAGAGAATTTGCTTTAAACAAAATAGTCATTTTATTTGAGGTGGGGGGTTAAAAAAAGGTGTTTGTTTTCAATTTGGTCACCATACAATTTAAGAATCAGCCTTCCCTTGTTTCTCATGGCAACCCATGACTGCCTGATTGTCCATGCAGTGATAACAGTGAAAGATTCCTCTAAGATGTGTGAAAAATCTTTTTGCTAGGAAAATCTGAAACTGGACTGATTTAAAGTAAGTTTCCTAGTCTCCTTGTAGCTCTTCTACTCTCTCTCTCTCACTCTCACTCTCTCTCTCTCTCTCTCTCTCTCTCTCACACACACACACACACACACACACTCCCTCTTTCCTTCTCTCTCCCTCTTTTCCTCCCTCTCCCTCTCCTTCTCCCTCTTTCCCTCCCCCTCTACTCTCTCTCCCTCTCATTCTCCCTCTCCCAATCCCTCTTCCTCTTTCTCTCTTTCCCCCTTTTCTGGTCCCGATTCAATAGCAAAAGGGCCTTTAATAAAGAATTGCACAGAATAAAACCTGTTGTTTCAATTGTTGCATACCACTCAGAGTTGCTTTGTGTAAGATTTTCTTCTTCTTCCTAGAGCAAGATCCATTATTTTTTCAGATCAACCCTAATGATCCATTAGTTGAAACAGGAATTGACCAACTGGGCTTATTGCTAAAGCCTGATGTCAGTTCACAGAGAGTGATTGACCCAAAGTCATCCAGTCAGATTTCCAGTCTATAGAAGGACTAGAACTAAGAGTCTTCTGGTTTCTACTCTGGAGGTTTAACCACTAAACCAAACTGACTCTTCTTGTGTGAAATGGGTGACCATCTAAATATGATTAATAAAGAAAGCTTTCCCCCCCTTCAATTCAATCATGTCCAATTTTCTGAGACAGCCTGGACAAATTCCTGCAGTTTTCTTGGCAAGGATTTTCAGAAGTGGTTTGCCATCGACTTTTTAACAGATTAACTGAGTTGGAAAGAACCTTGTAGGTCATATAGTCCAACCCCCTCACCCAAGCAGGAGACCCTGCACCATTTCTGACAGATGGTAGTTCAATCTCTTCTTCAAAGCCTCTAGTGATGAAGCTCCCACAACTTCTGAAGGCAAGCTGTTCTATTGGTTGATTGTTCTCACTGCTAGAACATTCCTCCTTATTTCTAAGTTGAATCTCTCCTTGTTCAGTTTCCATCCATTATTCCTTGTCTGGCCTTCAGGTGCTTTGGAAAATAGGTTGACCACCTTTTCTGTGTGACAGCCTCTCAAATATTGGAACACTGCTATCATGTCATCCCGATCCTTCTCTTCACTAGACTAGCCATGTCCAATTCCAACAACCGTTCTTCATATGTGTTAGCCTCCAGTCCCATAATCATCTTTAATCGTCTCTTTCCCAAGAGCTGAGAGAAAGTGACATGGCCAAAGTATCCCAACTGCTTAATGCCCCAGTGGGATTAGAACTTACAGTCTCTCAGTTTCTCGCCTGATGCCTTAACCACCAAAACCAAACTGGCTGCCTAAAGAAAGCCATGATAGGGCTAGTTCCTGCTCTGAATGTCTAAATCAACCTGCAGAGCGAATACAATTTGTTGGGATTTAATTGTTCTAATTCATCTCAAAATGCTACCAGAAAAAAGTGTAATAGCAAACTATTTTTCCACTACCCTCAATATCTCTGGCTGGTTTGGGTAATATCTGTGACCTAAGCATTTGATAAAGATCGAAGGTGTAGCCCGCAAAAGCATGTTTATAGTTTTTTATGTTTCTGTATCTGAGGCTTATGCGTGAGAGAATATTCGTTTCATGGGCTGAAATAAATCCCAGGGATAAATGGCGCAATGTGGATTTAGGAATTTGGATTTTTGCAATTGGAAGCATTTAAAAAAAATCAGGAGGCAGGAAAATAGATCATATATAGAAAAAGTGTCAATGAAATCCTTTAGGTAATATTTTATAGAAATGAAAGCACAAGAATTCATATGCCAGCTTGAACTTATCAACCATCTCTTCCATGATTTTCTACTTTCATTTCTTGAAATTTTTTGCCAAATTATTTTTTGTGCAATGCCGGTTCAGAGTCTTCACCTTCTGAAACAGACAATCTACAGAATTCTACTGGCATTTAACTGGCATTTTTTTCTTCCATTGTGAAATGTCTGGAAGGTGTTAGATGGCCAAATTAAAAGTCAGAATTCTTAAACCGATAGCTGAATGATTTCCCTTACTCCGCTTTCTCTTCAGATAGTATAAATCTCTTGGTTTGCAGCTTATTTGCCGGCGTATAAGACGACTTTTTGCCCTGAAAACATGCCTCAAGTGGGGGGTCGTCTTATACGCCGGAGGACTCCGACTCCCACTTCGAGCTTGAGTTGCAGCCGGGAGGGAGGCTGGGGGGGCGGTGTGTGTGTGTGTGTGTGTGTGTGTGTGTGTGTGTGTGTGGGTGTCACTGCCACGCGCTGCGCAACCTTTCCCCCTCTTCCTTCCTTAGTGGTGTGGGGAGGAGAGGATTCGAAGATCCTCACGCGGGCGTACTTTTACTTTTTCTTTTTTTTTTTTCTTTTTGCACGCAGGTTTTGCATGCGGGCGGCTGTAGGTTAAGGATGGGGAGCCCCGGGTGGGTTATCAGGTTTTACGGTGCTTCCAACATGTGCGAACGGTGGGAGAGCGGAGAAGAGAGTGAGCGGCGCCCGCTGTGTGAAATCCTGCCGTCAAAGCAACACTGGGGAGGCAGGGTATAAATTTACCAGGTTAATGTAGCAATGGTGATTAATGCCCAGAACATTGTTTGCGGTATTGGGGTGTGTGTGTGTGTGTGGTGGTGGTGAGGAGAGGTTGTCCTTTGAATGCGGAAAAGTAGGTGTGACCTTGTGTAGGAAAATAAAGAGATCCTTTTTAGCGTGTTTGGCTTCTTTGCCTCCCTCGTTCGTTTTTGCGTGGAGATAATGGCCTTCGGGCGGGAGGGGAAGAAAACGGTAGCTGGATCATTTCAAATTTCACTTACTCTCCTGCCTCACTTCAATATGTCTGAGCGACTCCAGATACTGGAAGACTTTTTGAATGAAAGTGTTACCTCAATTTTTTTTTTAAAGAAGGGACACTTGGGGGAAAAAAAAGATTCTAAGGAATTCCTTGTTTCTTGATTAAAGAGAAGGCATTGAATATACTGTTCCTTGGAAGCCTTTTCAGTGTCCGGGTTTTTGGTGTGTGTGTGTGTGTGTGTGTGAGAGAGAGAGAGAGAGAGAGAGAGAGAGATCAGCTGTATTGAGAAGAGAACGTTTCCTGTGTTCTCATTTTATTTACAACATATTTTACGCTTAATGGTAAGCAATGAAAAATATTTTTAAAACTCATTTCTAAACTCCATAGCTATTTGCATATTCTTGGTTCAAAATTGGATTAGCTCATTTCAAAATTGTCCAAAGCAGAAAAGGCGTCAAAAAAAAAAAAGTGCAAAAGTGGAAGGTGTGTGGAAGAGGGGGTAGTCTTATACGGAGTATATAACAAACTCTATATTTTGAGTGGAAATGTTGGGGTCGTCTTATACGCCCAGTCGTCTTATACGCCGGCAAATACGGTACTTCTGACTTACACAATAAGGGGACCATAAACATTGGTAGATTGACTGCTCCAATAAGAAAAAGATTTAATTCTCCCATACTTGGATGGTGAAATTCTGCTCTTCTCAATGTTATGTGAAATGGGCTAAAGGCTTTAATATTGCAATAAATATGCAATTTCTGATGTCACGGCAGAAATATTTGTTTTGAAGGTATTTAATTAATGAGGAAATATTTAGCATTCTGCGGTGAATATCTGTCCTGTAGCTTCAGAGATGACAGGACAGCAATTCTGAAACATTTTTCAAAGTATTTTTTTTTATATCTATCATTATAATGCAAAACAAAAGCCACTGCATCTGGTTTCTGAGATAAACTGGTGATGGAGGTGCTATGCTTGAAATAATAAACTTTGCATATCAAATTATTTTATTATACATTTTGGGTGAGAAGGGATAGATAAATAATTATTTAATGTGAGATTCAACTTCTTTCTTTCTGTTGTATCTAGTGTAGTAAAATGTAAGTAAATGATGAAATGTAAATTCTGACTTGTGGGAAATCCTTTTCCTCTTTACCATGTGCCAATGTCAACATTGGTGTTGTGCCCAACCTTCCCCACGTAGGGATTGGTACTTTGATCTCCTGAAAGAAGACAGGTGACAGTAGAGAGAGCAGACAATTGAGGGAACTAGGTATATCTAGTCTAACAAAGAGAAGAGTTAGGGGGATATAATAGCTGTGTTCCAATACTTGAAAGCCTGTCATAGAGAAGAAGAGATTAACCTATTCTTCAAAGCAAGGGCAGGTCAAGAAGCTCATCAAAGAGAGTCCCAGCCAAGAAATAAGGAGAAATTTCCTGAACTGCGAATGCACCCATTACTGGAGATTTTCTAGAAGAGGTTAGACAACTATTTATCCAGAATTGTATAGGGTCTCCTGCTTGACCCGGGGGGGGTTGGACTAGAAGATTCTAAGGTCCCTTCCAACCCTATTATTCTCTATTTTGTTCTCTAAATCAACTCTAAAATAACTTTTATTGATATTGGCTATAATAACAAAATCTTGCAAGGTTGATTGTACTGTACCTCCTCCTTATAGTTCAGTGAGTTAGGGAGGTATCTACATGAGGTGTTTCCAAGTGTTATCTCGTAGTTCTTGATGTAAAAATGCTTCAGCACTTTTGGCCTAGGTCAATGACGGTGAACCTTTTTTGGGGGTGTGTGTGCCGAAAGCGCATGTGCACGTGATAGCGCCCCCACGTGCCGATACCCACAATGCAATGCCCCCCTGTGCATGCGCGTGCAACACCCCCACCCTCTTACCTGCACTGCGCATGTGTGTGCCTCCCAGCTGATTTTTGGCCTCTTGGAGGCTGTTTTAACCCTCTTGGACAGAAGTCTCCAACCTTGGCAACTTTAAGACTTGTGGACTTCAACTCCCAGAATTCTCCGGCTCAAGGAAAGCCTCTGCAGCCTTCAGAGGCCAAAAACTGGGCCCGTTTCGGCACTTCCGGCATTCCCAGAAGCTTACCTCAAGCCCCCGGGAGGGCAAAAACTGCCTCCCCTGGCCACCAGAGGTCCTCGGGAGGCTGAAAATGGGCATTTCCGATATTTCCGGAAGGCCCGTTTTTTGGTCTCCTGAGGCTGCAGAGGCTTCCCTTGAGCCTCTGGGAGGGCGAAAACGGCCTCAAATTGACCAAAAATCAGCTGGGAGGCACGCGCATGCACAGTGTAGGTAATTTTGGCTGGGGCTCACATGCCCGCACAAATGGCTCTGCATGCCACCTGTGGCACATGTGCCATAGGTTCACCATCATGGGCCTCGATAATGGTTCCTGCATTCCCCAGTCAATGTCATCTTCCTTATACACTGTAGCAGGCCATAACACTAATAAATACACATGTATGAATGCACAGATGAGCACTGAAAAACCAATTTATAAGGTAAGCAGTTTGTCTTTTTTGCTTTTTGCCCCAAACTCCATAAAGAATACTGGCTAAAAACAATTCACAATCAAGACTAAAATTTATGGCACTTCTCCAGATGGAACTCTAATCATATTGACCAAAACACCCAAGGAAATAGTTATGTTTTCACTGCCTTAATGTTATAATAGGGGGAAAAAAACCCTGCCCAGGATATTGGATGATGCCAAAGAGATATTAAATGAAATATAGTGCATTTTATCCACAGTTCTAGAAAAAAAGAATAGAAATGACCTGATGTTGTGTGTAATTAGGGAGACAAAGAACAGGATTATAACATGTGAGCTTAACTAAACAGATGTCCACGTAGCATTAGCAAATCAGAATTTCTTTTAATTACACTTGGATGAAAAGGAAGCTGAAGTTTAGGTGCTGCTTGACTGAACCCTAATCTTAGCATGGTTAGCTGGCATTTCCTTTATGTACATTATTTATTCTTGGTTGTCTTGTTAAAAATGTATTGGCTTGGGATCATGGGATGAGAAAAGGAAGCATTAAAATTATTTTACGTTTAACCATTTAATAGCATTTTATTGGTATTTTAAAAATACATGTTTTACTTGTAATTATAGGCTGCTAGTTTTCAGAACCATGAAATATATGGACTTAAATCGAGGAGGTGGGGGGCACAGATTGTTATACATATGTTAACACCACAACCTTTGTACTTGTAGTATTTGCATGATTATGTTCATCTCAGGAATGTTATTAATTTAATGTCATAACACTTTGTTACATACACCATACACAATATAAGGCTTATATTAACAGTAGTAAACAATTTTTTTGAACAATCATTGTTCTGCTGCTTCCTTAAGTAGTCTTCCATAGGCTTAAATGAATGAAGCACCCTCTAATGCCACTCAAATCACCAAAACATTTGCCAATGTCAATCAAGCTAAAGTGTCTGCAGGACATGATTAATCACGCTGTTGTGGCTTGCCATCTTGAGTTTTTACCACAGCCTATATGGAAAACCTTGTAATCAAGGAAGGCCTATCTCTCCCTCTATTTTAAACCTTCTTCCAGCAGGCAGAAATTGACTTATTTATTGCTATAAATATATGTCACCATACCAGTTTATAAACACAATGTATGCATGTGTTTTACCTACATAAAATGAGGAAGAGAAATTAAACATTAAATAGAAAATAAACGATACAATTTTATATATTAGGATTTAGGAATGTGTACCTGTCGTTCAGATACAGTTGAATTATAAGATGCAGAAGGTCATCCAAAAGCATGCTAGAAATCAGTAACATCTCCAGGACGTTCCAGTCATCAATTGTACCCCATTACTTGGGAATGACACAAAAAACTCCCCTCAGATATTAACATAAAATGACCTCAGGGCTGAAAAACTAAAGGCTCTCCATGATTACATTCTGATCAGTTAGTGATCAACCTGTCAGGCATAATAAATGTTCTACCTTCCTCTACATTTAATATGAACATTTTCCATAAAGGCCAGAGGGAAAGGTGAAATGGATATTTAATTTATATGAATGACTTTAGATACAGTTCCAACAGAAATCAAATGAGAAAAGTAAAGCTCTTTTTCTAAAACACACACACATGCACACACACAATTTTGGACCTATACCACTGAAAATTTGGATTAGATTTCTTCACCTCTTTTTTATCATATGAATTTTCACAGATATGTTGTTATTATGGTTGGGAAATTTGTAATGTTTGGCATTAGAAGAAAATAATCCATCCCCCATTGTTAGACAGCAGCTGTAAAATTATACTTTCTATTTTATTCTCCTTATGGTGTTACAAACACTATGAATCATATTGAAAGATAACTGAAGTGTTTTAAAGGACATGAATATTGAAATAGTACAATTTTGTACATCACTTAGAGCTATGAATCAAAATCAGAATAAGGCAAGCAGTGTAATAGCAATTTGGTGTATATTAATAAAAACCTTCAGGAATAATAATAAAAATATTCCCCAAAATATCTTGAATGACTCTAAGGGACTACCTTCAGTAAATAAGGGATCATGTTCGTAACACACCTTGCAAACATAGAAGCAACTGGTAACTTTTTATATTGTCAACTTTACAAGATTATGCCACACGGGGCTATGTTGAAGTGAGAAGTCCCTCAGAAAAGCTAATGGTGTTTTTAAAGATTTATTTTCAGATAATCAACTGCTTCAGAAAAAGCAATGTCCAGATCACTTTCCTACTTCCCAGAAAAAACTTTCCAGCATTAGAAAACTTTGAATTACTTTATAGCAGAAATATAAAGTTTTGGGCCACATGGTCTTTTAATCTTTTTTAGTGTAAACTTTTTAAAACCATTTTTGTGCATTACAAGATAGTCTAGAGGACTGAGTGTGAAATTTTCACCTTTTGCAGTCAAATGAAAGGTTTTCAAAACGTTCTAAGCTCAAACATGCCAAGATCTAGATGTTCCAAGCTCAAATTCAAAAGCTCCCTTTTGTGGGTTTTTATCCAATACTTGATATAAAACAAAACATTTTGTTTCTATGTTTCTGCCCTGTGGAATAATGGAGACACAAAAGAGGAACTCATTACTTATTCATGCTAGGGCCACATATTTCACTGGGACTTACAGCTTATACTCACTGCTACATGCCACCCAATGCATAGCAAAACTGACTACAGGATTGTCTACGGAGATTCTCAGGCATCCCAAAGTCATGGTTGTTCCAAAGGTGTTTTTTTCAAGAGGCAACTGGACTGTCTGGTTTTTCTTTGAAGACGTTTCACTTTTCATCCAGAGTTGAAGAAGATTCTTGATCAGAAGTAAAACGTCTTCAAAGAAAAACCAGGCAGTCCTTTTCTGTATTCTGCACAGTAGTGGATTTTTAAGCTGTGCAGATGCAGATAGATAAACTCAACAAGACGTCCATAACAAAGTACATTTATTGGTTCATCAGGTATCCTATTAACTCACATTTGTGATGAAGTTCTTCTTTAATGACCAATTCTTTGCATATCTGCCTTGTAGGTAAAAGATGGTTATCTCCTAACCCATCTCGTAGCGATAGAAAGCAGCTGCCATGAGTTAGGGAATTCAGGCAAAAGAGAAGAAAACTCCCCCAACCCCTCGAGGGTCAAACTAGTGAGCAATCAGGATTACAGATGTGGTCACGTGACATGAACTACATTTCCCAGGATACCTTTAACTACATTTACCACAATACATTCCCTTAAGGGGACAGCTCATAATTCCTAAGTAACTATCCAATTCCCATAGACTGGCTGGGACAGCACAAGTCCAGTTGCCTCTTGAAAAAAACACCTTTGGTATGACTCTGTGGTGCAGTGGTTAGAGTGCAGTACTGCAAGCTACTTCTGCAGCCAGCCACCTGTAATTTGGCAGTTCAAATCCCACCAGGCTCAAACTTGACTCAGCCTTCCAACCTTCTAAGGTGGGTAAAATGAGAACCCAAATTCTTGGGAGCAATATGCTGACTCTGTAAACCACTTAGAGAGGGCTATAAAGCACTATAAAGCAGTGTATAAGTCTAAGTGCTATTGCTTATAGGATTGTTTTTAAAATTTAAATACAAGTAGCTGTAAGTACAATTAAGTGGGGGAAAGGGGCATTTTTCCACCTTGCTTATATTATTTATTTCTTTTTTTAAAAAAAAATAAGAAGTATCACCCCAGCCTTTTTTTTCTTCTTTTCTTTTTCTTTTTATGAAACGGATATGAGATAACACACCACATCTGTGTGGTCCTTGGACAAAAAGGTCTTGATTTCAGTTCCCATTTGAAAAACTCGAAAACTGAGAAGCTTCATTCCACAGGAACAAAGAGCAAGGAAGGGCTGGCTGCTGGGCTTTTGGTGGCACCTAAAAAGGAGAGAGGAGAGGAATGGTCCCAGAAATCGTCTAGCATCGGCCATTTGTTACCCCAGGTCCTTTCCATTGCACAACTGCTTTGAATCTCTCTCTCTTCTAGGGGAGACAATTGCTTCACGATGGCTTCCTTCCTGTTAACTCTTATGAGAAGGAAAGAAACTCTTGCAACTTGAACAGCAATTATCTGCCAGCGACACAGTAAACTGGCACATAATAATAATTACAACAATATTATTATTTTTTTTGCAATGTCACTACCTGGCCTTTAAAACTTTTGGTTATATGGCCGGGGTGGTGGTGGAATGTCTCCCCTGCCTTTTTCAAGAGCTGGAACAAAAGTATCAATTGTAATTTAAAAAAGCAATTATATTAAACTCAGGAAAAGGGCAATGTAAAATTTCCTATTAATTTTAGGGAGTCAAATGCCAAAAACAATTACAAGTGAATGAAATAAGACATTTTTTACTGATCAAATCACAAACAGCTTATTAAGTAACAGACCCCCATAAAATGCCAAGGGAAAACTAGCTGGGAAAACTGTGGCTTACTGAGGCTATGGTGGAAGGCCATAGCAATAGCACTTCGACTAGTATACCGCTTCACAGCCCTTTCTAAATGGTTTACAGATATTGTAAACCAGCATATTGCCCCCAACAATTTGGCTCCTCATTTTACTGATCTTGGAAGTACAGTAGAACCTCTAGTCACGACCATAATTCATTCCATAACTTTGGTCGCGACCTGATTTGATCGTGACCCGAACCTAATTTTGGAAATTAGGCTCTTATTAAAAAAAAAAATGGTGCAGAAGGGGAAATTGGCCACGAAAAATGTAAATTTTTGGTTGGAACCCGATTTGGTCATCGTCACTAGCGTTTGTGACCAGAGGTTCTACTGTATAGAAAGAAGGCTGACTCAACATTGAGCTGGTGAGACTTGAACTGCCAAAATGCTGGCAGTCAGCCATCAGCTTAATGAGCCTGTAATGCTGCATTCTAACCTCTCTAGTTAGCTGCATTCTAACCTCTTCATAATGAAAGTCTATATAGTGGAATGTCCGAGTGAGTCTATGTATCAGATTCTTGCACATTCACTACAGATGCTGAAAATATTATAACTGAAATTTTTAGGTGCTGAAAAGTTTCAATCTTTGTTTTCTGTAGTTTAGTTACTTTGTTTTGTAAAACAAAAGCCTCATTTGTTTGAGCAAGATTAATGTTGACTTCATGGATATGTGTCTCCCTTAGTCCAGATGTCTTGGTGGATGGATATTATTCTATCTTCATATGCTGAACGTTTGGATTATTCTACACAGTCTACATGGTGCTGCCCTTGAAGAGAATTCAGAAGTTTCTTCTGGTACATAATGCAACTGTCTGTATAAGTCATAAATGGCATATGTAACATCACTGCTTTGGAAGCTTAATTGGTTGACATGAAGTTTGAGGGTGCAATTCAAGGTACTGATTGTCACCTTTAAAATCCTTCATGGCTTGGGACTGGCTTACCTGAGGGATTGTATTCTTCTAGTTGTTTCTTCCTGTATGAATCTAGCTCAGAAGGATATCATGCTGTGGGTCCCATCAGCCAAGGAATGGCATCCAGCAGGGAGGTGTGCCTTCTCTACTATAGCCTCCAAACTCTGGAACATTTTCCGCCAAAGATAAGGATAACCAGTGGTGGGATTCAAATTTTTAACAACCGGTTCTGTGGCCGTGGCTTAGGTGGTGGGTGTGGCTTGGTAGTCATGTTATTGGCTGGGTGTGGCCAACTCAATATCACTCACATCGAGGCACGCATCTCCTCGCCTGGCCTCTCATGACTGTGGGGATGCTGCAACAGTCGTAAGTGTGAAAAATGGTCATAAGTCACTAAGTGCCATTGTAACTTTAAATGGTCACTCCACACAAGCAAAGTACCAGCAAAGGAGAGGGAAAAAACTCCAGAGAAGTTCCTGAGACAGGAAGTCTAGTCTTGCCAAGAATGTAATAAGGATTAATGGAGAGGCAGTTTCTGTAAGCAACACCAGAATGTTTCCTTCCTGCCTTTCTTACAGGATTAGGCAAGTAATTTCTTCTAACAACCGGTTCTCCAAACTGCTTAGAATGTTAACAACTGGTTCTAGAGAATAGGTGATAGAATCCTACCCCTGAGGATAACCCAATCCCGCTGGCCTTTCAGAAGCCAGGCCTGCAGTCTTTATTATGTGAATGATCCCATTTTTGGCTATATTGACACTGATGGACTACAATATCTCTTGGCTGAGAATCGTATTTTATTTGTTTTTTTTCTGTATTGTATTTCTAACTGTTTAATTGTTGTTATGATTGTTCACTGTCCAGAATCATTTATCTGAAATGGGTGGTTGAATTAATGAATCAATGAATCAATAAAGTGCCTAGCCTGTGTCCACAGTTAGACAATGTTTTCTGTCCAAAGAATGGAGTCATTCAGCTGTATTTCATCCTACACTTTACAATATTCTTGGGAATTGTGGTATATCCACATTCCAAACTTGAAACGGAACAGCAGTTTAAGGAAAATAGATTAAAAAAATACTCCTTCATTCAAAATAAGCTCCTTCTTTTGTGCATTTATTTTCCACTAGAGCTACAAGGAGACTAATAATTCTGCAGGTATTGCTCAGTCCAAAATGGAATACAGGACAAGGGGAAAAATAGTAGAAGAAATCCTTTCATACTTAGCCAGGATACAAAAATAATTAAGCACAAATAAATGTGTATATATCATGGGTAGAAGCAAAACTTTCCCCATTTGCAGTCTTATATGCTTCCTAAAATTATTTTTGCTCTTTAACATTGTTCATTAATAAGAACCACATCTTGTTACCAAATAAAAACCAATTAATATTTTTGGAACTAATGTTGGCTGCCAGAAAAAAAATCAATGGACCAACAGAAAATGTCCTTACTCCAAGTCAGAATGATTTGGACAAGATAATAATGTTAGTCTCTTAGATAAAAACATTTCTTGTGAAAGGTTGGTTGAAATTTATGGGGTTATGTATTCGATTTGTTCTTTGGTTATCTCCTCCAACCATTTTCTGATTTTTTGCCAATATTTCTGGGTTTCTTTGCAAGACCACCACATATGAAAGTAGGTTCCTTCTATGCTTTTACATTTCCAGCATTTTGGACTCATGTTTGGGTTCATTTTCGCCAACCTCGAAGGGGGCAAGTGCCATCTATAAAATATTTTGTATGTATTTTCTTTATATGCTGCCGATTTTGTAATCTTAATATTTCTGTTCCAAATCTTTTCCCATTCTGATAATGTAATACTTCTTCCGACATTCCTGCTCCAGGCTATCATGTTCCCTTTGACTATCTCTTGTTCTAATTCTACTTCCAGTAAGTATTTATAGAATTTGGATATGTTCTTTTTGTTTGATCCTAGTAAAATTTTATCTAAATACTGCAGTTTGTTATAAATTCCAAAGTCTTTTATATCTTGTTTGTATCTGCTATGGATTTGTATATATAACCACTGATCAATTTTAAATCCCTGTTCCTATAATTCTTGTCGAGTTTTTAATTTTCCTTGCGGATCTAATAAATCTTTATATTTAATCATTTTTGTTATGTCCAAATTATTGGGGTGTACCATTGCCTCCATTGTTGATAGCCAGATCGGAATTTTTAGATAGTGTTTTTTGCATATTTTTTTCCAATTAATTAATAATGAGTCCCTAATGAGGTGTCTATGAAAGTAAGACTGCTTGGGTTTCCCCACTTCCCATAAGAAGGCATGCCACCCTCTCTGGAGGTCATGCCCTTCTAATGCTAAAATTCTTTTGTTAAGTAAGTTCACCCAGTCTTTTAACCATAATAGGATAGCTGCCGAATAATATAATTCCCAATTTGGAAGGGCTATTTTTCGCATCTTGTAAGGCCTTTACATTGATCCTGGGTTTTTTCCCCTGCCAAATAAATTTAAGTGTGATCTTATTTAATTCTTCAAAAAAAATTTTTGGCAACTTAATTGGGATTGTCTGGAATAAATAAAGAAATTTTGGTAATATGTTCATTTTAATCGAGGCAATCCTGCCCAATAAGGAGAGCTGCAGCTTATTCCAGGATTCTAAATCTTTCTTTGTTTGTTGAAGTAGTTTATCATAATTGTTCTCTTTGAGTGATTTACCTTGTGGTGTTAACCATATTCCTAAATATTTGACCCTTTTTGTTACCTGTATCCCCATCATTGCTTCTAATTCTTCCTTCTGGTTTTCTGTTAAATTTTTGGTCATTAATTTCGTCTTTTTTCTATTAATTTTTAATCCTGCCACTGCGCCAAATCGTTCTAATTCTTTTATTAGATTATATCCTTTTTCCATGGGTTCCTCCAAAAAGAAAACCATATCGTCAGCAAATGCTTGTAGTTTATATTCTTCTGATTTGACCCTCACTCCTCTAATTTCAGAATTTTGTCTAACCCGTGTTAAGAGTGAACAAATCGAATACAAACCAGAGTTCTTCCTACTAGGGATCTCCGATAAACATTTACCCAAAAAGATGAAATATGTAGCAATTCATATCCTAACTGCCGCCAGATTAGCATTCGCCCAGTGTTGGAAATCACCCTATACACCTACAGAACAAATGGTCATCCAGAAAATATGTGATTATGCAGAAATGGATAAATTAACTATAGCACTTAAAAACAAAGAGTCTTCAACATTTTACAATAATTGGAACTCTTGGTATAATTGGTTAGTCCAGAGATAAACTGCTTAATGGACAATGGGTAATTTAAGCATAGATATCGATAAGATGTGTGTATTCAAATTAAGGTAGGAGAATTGGATCTTGCAGACTGTCAAAAAGGATATTGTCTGTTTTTAAACGCATCCTTTTCTTTTCTTTTTTTCTCTTTCTCTTTCTTTGTTTCTTTCTTTCTTTTACTTCTCTTCTTCTCTTCTCTTTCCGGTTCGTAAGACCGAGTGTTCTTTTTTTTGTTTTTTTCCCTTTTCTGTATGCAATGTCGATATGTTTTTAATTGTAAATTTAATAAAATTTATTTATAAAAAAAAGAAAGAAATTTATGGGGTTATGAATTCAGTGAAATCTGAAATCACATATGTAAATTATAGGTGAATATTTTTCTATAGACATTTACATGCACAAACAATTTTTCTGTATTTTAAAAAAAATATTAATTTAAAATGTCAATTGAAGGCTATGTCCAGGAAGTTTGTTTGTTTGTTTGCTTGCTTGTTTGTTTTGTTGTTTTGTTTTGAACAAATTTGGGTCTTACAGAAGCCATTACCTTCAATCACAATAAGGAACACAAAGTAGAAAAATACTTTTGCTATATTGGCTTTTCCTATGAGAATTAAAAAAAATAATAATAATCTCCCTGAGAAAATGAGAACTCACTTGATAAAATGCTTGCAAATATGCCTTAATTAGCCTGCTTTCAAAATGTTTATTAAATATTTACATTCTTTTTTCATAATGCTATCTTTTACTGCAGTCTATGAGAAGAAGGGAATATATTATAGTCAACATAGGATTGCTTTATATGTTAATTTGCAAAGTCTGAGAAGAGTTTATAGATGCAGGACAGTAGACAGAAGGAGAAATGCTTATTTGATTAAAAGTTTCATTGGACTTTACTGTTGAGTCGTGCCTTAATTGCTTAAATAAAAATAATATTTACCAACTGTCTTACAGTCTGAAAAACCAAGAGACAGAATAAAATCTGTAGAAGAATGGAAAAACAGAAACATCAAATAACTTCGGGGAAAGTAGAATCTCGTTGAAACTGATCTTTTGGCATGAATCACACTTATGCCAAATCTTCTCCTTACAGTGAAAGTAACAGTTGAGCAACAGTTGGTGGATGAAGAATGACTTGAATAGTGACATTAGGTATCCCGTAGACTAATGTCCCAAATAGTTATTAGGTATCCCACAAAGCAGGAGTCCTCAAACTCAGCAACTTTAAGACTTGTGGACTTCAACTCCCAGAATTCCTCAGCCAGCTGGCTGAGGAATTCTGGGAGTTGAAGTCCACAAGTCTTAAAGTTGCCAAGTTTGGAGACCTCTGCCATAGAGTCTAGACTAATATTATATTAAGGGTATATATATGCCCAATTGTTTATTGTATATTGTTTTCAATATATTGATTAAACTATAATAGTTGAAAATTCTTAAAAGAGATTCTGTTTGAATAAGATCTCCATTTTCTTTTCCAGCCAAAGACTTAATCTCCTGCCCATGGGCGGCCATGGATTGCATTGAGCTAGGATCAAATGTAGTCCTAATAATCACAGAGAATTTGACGCATCACAAAGTTGATATGAGGATCATTGGATAATGGAGTTGGAAGGGGTCAGGATGATCATCTAGTCCAACCCTCTATAATCAGTGAAGATGTCACTGCCAAGCGTCTTCTTAAAAGCTTACAGAGAAATCACAGCCTCTATAGACAGAGAGTTTCACTGATCTTACTATTAGGAAACTTTTCATTATATTTAAACAAAATTTAGATACTACAACTTGCTTCTGTACCGCTACAGAAAACAATTTCTGATCATCTTCCCTCTGGCAGTCTTTTACTGTATATGACAGGATATGTCCTCACAAATAGGATATAATATTTTCAATAGGAAGATGGGATCCAGCGGTGGTATTCATTTTTTTTTTACTACTGGTTCTGTGGGCATGGCTTGGTGGGCATGGTGTGGCTTGGTGGGCATGGCTTGGTGGGCATGGCAGGGGAAGGATATACTGCAAAATCTCCATTTCCACCCCACTCCAGGGGAAGGATACTGTAAAATCCCCATTCCCTCCCCACCCCTCTAACCTGCTTTTCAGCTCTGTTCTCCTGTGCAGGGCAACATAAGAAGACCCAGCTGATCTGCTGGGACTCCGATCAGCTGGGACTCGGGAGGCAGCAAATAGATTGGGGCGTGGCCAACCAGAGATGGTATTTACTGGTTCTCTGATCTACACAAAATTTCTGCTACCGGTTCTCCAGAACCTGTCAGAACTGGCTAAATACCATCTCTGTTGGGATCATAATATTATAAATCAAGGCACAAATTCCATACATCTTCCCCAAAATTATTTCACAAGGTCCATAGTATTTTTTAAAAAAAACAGCAACGTTGTTTTCAAGCTTTTGTCACAACATTATTAAAACTGTCCATCTTGATAGATTTAAAAGCCAAGTAACTGGAGAGAAAACCTGCATGAAATGACAACGTTCATTTGACTCTGCTTTCCATATATTCTATTCCTGTTAAATGGAGAATCATTTTATTTTATTTTTCAGTTGTCAAGGGGATCTTTTTTTTAAAGAGTACAGTTTTGTTTTGGTAGCTCAGTTAATCAGATTATTATATTCATTTTGTGTTTTCACTCCATGCCTCATTTTTAATTGTATTCAGTTGAAACCGACCTTTGTGCCTTCCATCAGATCTCATTAGTGGTGCCTTATGTATATGTTAATCTGCGGCAAATAAATAAATAAAACTGATCCAGCAAAGGGCAATTTGCATGAGGAAGCAGATATTGTAACTATTGTATTTCTCAAACCTGTGCATGTTATTAAGAATGTACAATAATAAAGAAAAAAAAACTGCATCCAGTTGTTTATACAAAATTGTATAAAAATATGAAAGTATTCTGAGAATTTATTGTCACAATTAGCTTTTTTCTTTCTTTCTCCTGTGTGTGATAAATATATATTCCCTCCAGGACTTCAAGGTTCAAAGTTTTACGAATGGCCAATGTGTTTAACCTTATTTTTTTGTTAAGAAATAAGAAGAGAGGCATTGCAGTGTAGATAATGATTGCTGTAGTTAATAAACAACTTATTCTGAAATATGATTTTTAAGCAATTGGATTGCTAAATGCATTCAGCATTTTAAAAGGGGGAGGCCAGTTTAGATGACAAATATACATATCATTAATGTTTCTGTAATCCCCCAAATTTGAAATTGCTGTCAAAATCATAAATCCATCATTCAGAACGAATGGATTTTGAGAGAAAAGCCAGTTTGGACTAGGACGTTCTACCTGATTGAATGTTATCTTACCATTCAGGTTTTCATTCTAAACAAAATGAATAAATAAGGGAAGTATAATATTTTTAAAATAATGGATGCCACATTGAAAACCTCAGGAAAGAGCTGAAATATTAACCCGAATAAGCTACTGCTGGCCCTTGATTGGAATGAGATTATAATGAGAGTGAGGTAGGGTCTCAAGCAGAGGTGTTATTCAGGTTCTGACCAGTTCTGGAGAACCGGTAGCGGAAATTTTGAGTAGTTCGGTGAACCGGCAAATACCACCTCTGACTGGAGATTTTACAGTATCCTTCCCCTGCCACGCCCACCAAGCCAGGCCCACAGAAACGGTAGTAAAAAAAATTGAATCCCACCACTGGTATCAAGGAAGTCCTGCCTTAGCACTTGGTCAACAAGGTGCCTCTTACACAAATTCTGTGTCACACCCACTATGGTCAGGCCCAGCCCTCTGAGGTCAAACACAATCCTTATGTGGTCTTCAATTAAATCAAATTTGACACCCCTCGTCTAAAGGATCTTGATTTCTTCAGAGTGAGCAAGGAAGTCATAATTATCTTGACTGTTATTAAACTGTTTCACAAACTCTACAATTTCTGGTTTGAGAATCTTGGCAAAACAATTCAAATCTAAAGAAATAAATAAAAAGCCAAACTATGGGAAGTCCATAGATCAGGCATCAAGGGCACAAATGTTCCTCTAAAACCTTTGATATATTATTTAATGCTGGCATATATATGGAAGGCATTTTTATGTTCTTTCTTTTAAGATTCCCAATTCCTGGACTCACCCAATATCTCACAGAATTTGTAGTTTGTTTTGACTTGAAATTGGTTTGATTTATGGTTATTATACATGGGCTACAAGAAAAGGGTGTGCTTACACTGTGAATTTATATCAACTTTACAGTTTAACTGCCATGACTTCCCCAAAGGTATTCTTGGTATTGTTGCTGGGGAAAGTTATTGAGTTTATTAGAAATTACTATCAAGTCAATTTTTTTTATTTACAATCAGAGCTCAGGAATAGAAACAACCACATAAAATCAAACATTTAAAAGAAAGGAAAAAGATCGACAAGTTATGTTTTTGATATTAGCTGTTGCCTCATTTTAACTACTATAACAAATTATATTTAATTATATAATTCATGTAAATACATTATTATCTAGTCTCATATGTTCCCAACTTCGTGTCCCTAGAGAAATTGAATTAATTTTAGCCTGTAATATTATTCTTGTTTACTTTAGAGTAAAACACATTGAATTTAATAGCTTTTACAGCTAGGAAGCCAGGCAGATGAGCTCTATTTTGTGGTGAAGTTGTAGGTTGATATTCATGGTCAATTTTTCCTGTTAAGAAAATACAGTTTTGTAGAAATTCCACCTAGAAGCTTCTTCAGAGATTGTCTGGTATGCTTTTTTTGCAGGAATGTCTACAGTGTATGATATAGAGCACTGCACCATTGTGACTGCTATCTTGACTATATTTTGCTGTTTTTACTACCTGGCTGACATCCCTATTTTTTTTTTCTTCCTATATTTAAAAGGAATCCCTTGTTGTGAAAATTATTTTGGAATCTTTCCAAATTTACTTTATTGTCAGAAATACCATACAATATTGCTATTTCAAAACTGGAGAAGCCATCTTTAGCTCACTGGTATCAGTTTTTTTTTCTTCTTCATTACTGCTTTCTCTCCTTTTCCCTGTCTCTTTGTTTCCACACTTGTACACTCTGTACACATGCATACATGTTTTATTCACGGTCACTTTGGGTTCTGTACTCAAAGTCTTTCTCCAATCAAACAAGCTTTTAAAACCTTCCATAGGCCTCAGTGGATGCTCTGTTAAAAAGTCAGACCATAGAAAAGGTTATACTTGTATCAGATAAGAATAAAGTTAATGAAAGCAAATGAATTTTACAGTAGATCTCATGGATCAGATCCTGAAAGTTCAGCTGGTATTACGGCACCTGGCATCACTTAAATATTCATATATACAAACCTGTTTGTATATTCTGTCTCTCATTTCCTAAAATCACTTTGCCAATCAAAGATACTTATAAGAAATTTCTACCTGTGCAAGAAAAGGTGCTGTTTCAATATAGTCTAGTTTGAAAATTAAAGCTTGCTCTTATTATATGTTGGGGGAGTAAAAGCTTTGACATGCATCATTACTTTTTAGAACTGTTTTATAGAGGTGATTCTTGTTTAAAGATTATTCATTCAGTGACTGTTCAAACTTATGATGGTTTTGAATGAGTGGTATCTATGACTGATTCTTGGAGTTCTGTCGCAGTGTCCTCAAAGTCCAGTGGTGGGTTTCCATTTTTTCCCCTACCGGTTCTGAGACCGTGCTTTGCATGTGCACGAGTGCTTCACGCACATATAGAGCTCAATTACCACCCTCTGTATCAATGCTGGTGAGGTGAGCTGTTTTTAGCTCAGCTGAGCCGCAGCAATCTGCTCTGCTGAATGAATCAGCTGAGATAAAAAAAAATGGAAATTTAGGAGAGGTAATGGTGGGTGTGGGTGGGCGGTGCCAGCTAGAGGTGGTATTTTCTGGTTCTCCAAACTACTCAAGATTTTCACTACCGGTACGCCAGAACCCGTTTGAACCAACTGAATACCACCTCTGCCACAATCACATGATAACAATTTCTGACATTGCCTGTCAACTTCCTACAAGCAAATGCAATGGGGAAACCAGCAGAAAGTTGGAAGTTGTGGTCATGTGAGAACCTTGCTTAATGGTCATCACTTAACAATGACAACCAGGACTGCCATTGTTAAGCAGCATGGTCACATGTCATCATGCTTTATCATCACATTGTTTAGCTTCGCTAACATTATTTAGCGACAGCCATTTCAATTCTGATTGTCATCATAAAATGAGGACAATCTATCATTTTCATATTAAAAAATTGTGAAAAGCTTTCTTTGAAATCCATGAAGAATTTACTTCATGGTAAATTCTTAGCTCAGGAAGCTTTTATCAGGAATAACGAGATTAATATTGGCTAAATGTTTTTGGCTTCAGACTTAATAGTGCATAGGAATACAAACATGATGTTTATGCTTACACTCTTTTATAGAATGTTTGTAGCAAGCAAATGTAGTAGCTTGTTTTCTTTATAACCTTCACTTTTTCTGATGGAAGCTAACGTGTCAACTCATAAAGCATTCCTATGCCTGTTTCCAAGTTGCCATAAGCAGGAGTGGGGGGAAAACCTGAAGGAACAGTATGGCAATGTGCTCGCTTTGGCAACACATATACTAAAATTGGAACGATACAGAGAAGATTAAGGGGGAGGGGTATAGATTGTATACACACAGCCCGTTTATAGCCTTAAAGTCAACGCATAATATCATATCTTAGGGCAATCACCGGAACCCTGAGAATACGTTGAGGGGAGGGATATTGTGGCTCTTGTTACTAAACTAAACATTTGTTGGCTAGGTATGGACATTGAGAGGGTGGTATCCTTACATATGCGTGAACAGCATGTGTGAGAAGACATGTATATTGAGTTCTGTAAATAAAGATTTGAGTTAGGATTAACATCCTACAGAGGAAAAATAATAGGAAGAAAATATTTTGACAGCTGATCATACTTAAAACTTGATTCAAAAGAGCATAGTAATCTCTAAAATATCTACATTAATGGAACAGAATTTAGAGTCTGCACTACAAACTTTATCTGAGTTGTTGTCAGAAAATGATGAATGAGGTTTGTGATTTGTAACCTCAGTTCCTCTCCCTTGGGTGCCATTGGTTCCTGAAAGCATATATTTAATGTGGCTGAAAATATGTACATATCCTGTGAGTTGTCTACACAACCATAGATTTCATTTGTAGTTTATAAACTTTTGCTCGGCCAGTCAGAAAGGGAAACAATACTTACAGCAGAGGACAGCTTGCATGATATGGATTACTTTCATAAAACAATTGCTTTATAAAGTTATAATCGTTTCATAAAACATTCAGTTTCCAAGGATGCTTGGACATGCTTGAAACTAACATGTGTAATGGACAAATTTTACTTACCTAAAGTATAAATAAGATATAGTTTGTTTCCTTCAGCAGCAGTGTTCATACTGCCTTCTATAGAAGAGACCATAAATGTTCCTCAAGAGTTGACCAACGGATTGTTAATATTATGGATCTGATGTTAACAGCTTTTGAAATCAGAAACGCTAATACCAGGATAGAATCATAGAACCATAGGACTCTAGTTCAACCCCCTGTTCAAGGCAGGAGTCCTTATATCATCCTGGACAAATGGATGTCCGATCTTTTCTTGAAAACCTCCAGGGATGGAGTACCCATAACTCCTGGAGGCAAGCTGTTCCATTGGTTAGTTGTTCTCACTGTCAGGAAATTTCTCCTTAGATACAGATTGGATTCTCTCTTTGATGAGCTTCTACCTATCCCTCTTTTGATGCAACCTAGGATTGCATTGGCTTTTTTTAAAAATCAGCCTGCAATATGCTGCTGGTTCAAACTTAAATGATGGTCTACTAGGATTCCTAGATCCCTCTCACAGTTGAGCCAGGTATTCTATACCTGCACATTTGTAGTTGTTTTTTCTGCCTAAATATAGGACCTTACTTTTCTCACCACTAAACTGCATCTTGTTGGAGGCGTGTGTCCAGAGTCTTAGTTGGGTCCCAGACCCAAATCCAGTAAAATTGCTAACTATTTATTGCTCCTCTGATACCTGAGCCAAAAGGGTTGTGGTCAACAAACTTGCCTATTTTGCAAACTGGATGTAGCCCGATTTATTTTCCACATGTCTTTCAAAAATTGGCTCTATTAATATGTTCTATAAACAGAAACTCATATGAATAAATGGAAAACTAGCATTTGTACCTCTGCTGAGCTGCAGTTTATAATCCCATCTCCTAGATGAGCTACGTTTATCCCAGTGGTGGTATTCATTTTTTTTTACTACCGGTTCTGTGGGCGTGGCTTAGTGGGCATGGCAGGGAAAGGATACTGTAACATTCCCATTCCCTCCCCACCCCACTAACCTGCTTTCCAGCTCCATTCTCCTGTGCAGGGCAACAAAAGAAGACCCAGCCAATCAGCTGTGACTCAGGAGGCAGCAAATAGATGGGGGCGGGGCCAACCAGGTATTTACCAGTTCTTGGAACTACTCAAAATTTCTGCTACCAGTTCTCCAGAACCTGTCAGAGCTGGCTGAATACCACCTCTGATTTATCCCCAGGGATATTTCAGATGCAGGATGAGAGCAGGCTGTCACTTCAGAATAGTGTTCTGACAGCACCCAGTTCAATGGGTGGGTGGAGAAATATTAAAATGGCAGAGGTATTTTGGATCCTGGTAATGATGTCCAAGAGAGAGAGGAGGTGATCACAAATCCTAGCTTATCATTTCATAAAAGGAAAAAAAAAAAAACTAAGAGATTAGGATCTTGGTTGATTCATCTCTTCTGTTACACAATCTCTGGAGAATGGAATTGGAGCCCAGCATGGTTACATGTTAAAAAACCGAACTTGATTCCAGAAAGAAGTTGCTTGTCTCCTGATTTCTAGCTTTCTCAAGGAGCTTTTTACATATGTGTGCGGCATGTGTAAAAGGAAACATGCAATTGGCTTCAAGGAAAACCACCTGGAATTCCAACACTCATTTCTTGATTTTAAAACTTGCACCAGAGAGATAAAAAAAAAATAACAAGATTTTTTTCTGCGTTTCAAGTGCAGAAAAGCTTCTGTCTGCCATCTCTTCACCCCTTTGTTCTTTTTTTTGGCATGTTGATGTTTTAAGTCAATGTATGTTGTCAAGATCTATCACTGCCATTGTGACTTAGTATTATCTTGCTTCAGTACACCTCTTTGCCATCTATCCCTAGAATAACACATACTTGTTTTATCAAAAAGTGTCAGACTGGCACACAATTTGGCCACAGCTGTTGGTTGAGTTATATCTGACTAGCAAGCATGGTGGGGATTGGGAAATTTATTCCTTTAAGATCCAAGAAGAATAAAAATTAATGTCCCTCTTGAAACAGAGTGGTACAGATGGTTGGTGTAATAACTTCCTTTGAATACCAAACAGTTTTCAAAGCAAGGAAAAACACTGCAAAAGCTTAAATACATTCCAGTAATGGAAAACAAGCCTTGAATGAAGATAGCATTAAATGTTTACTGAAATGTTTAGATTCATAACTGTTAAAAATTCAAAGCAAAGAGGTCCTCAGATAACCCATTTCTCCATTCAGCTCATGCTCAGACATATTTTGGGTCCTCCAATCAATGGGGGCAGGGGTGGGATTCCATCAATATAGCAACCGGTTTGGTGATTGTGCGCTTCACCTGCCTGCATGCTCTGCGTTTAAAAAAAGTTTCAATCCTTCACTTCTACTGCAATTCCTCTGAATAAAAAAGCGGAAGCGCGGCAAACTGCCGCACGAATCAGCTGTGCTGTAAGAAAGGGAAATAAAACACAGGAAAGAGCAGTGGTGGGATTGTCACAGCGAACCGGTTCGCTGCCAGCTGACCTTCGGAGCAAGGGGTTCACCTGAACCAGTCTGAACCGGTAGAATCTCACCCCTGAATGGGGGGACAGGTGTATTGACTTACATTATAATGCAGAGTAATACACATTTGTTTAAGGTACTGTAAGCATAAGTTAATAAAATGCACTTGAGGCATAATAGGGGTGCATCCCATGAAAGCAACATAGTTAAATAAGCTATAGCCTTCTTTTCATAGCAGCTATGCAGAGGTTGGTTACCCTGAGAATTATATCATCCTAAAGGGCCAAGTTCGTGTATGTATGTATGTATGTATGTATGTGAGCGTGTGTGTGCTCAGTGATGGACTTCAGTGAAGCAGCAGTTTCCCAGGAGGCAGGGAGCACATTCCAAGGATGGAGATGAGATCAGAGGCAACACAGCCCAAGAGCTGGATAGGAAGCAGAGAGAGTTAGGATAGCCATTCCCTAGAACCATGATGGCGAACCTATGGCATGCGTGGCATGCAGAGCCATTTGTGCTGGCACATGAGCCGCAGGCAAACTTACCTCACTGCCCACGCCTCAGAGCTGATTTTTTCCCCCAGTTGGTTTGAGGCCTTTTTTAGCCCCCCAGAGGCTCGGGAAAAGCCTCCACAAAGCTTTTCAGGACGAATTATAGGCCCATTTCATCACTTCCTGTAATCCCGGAAGTGACAAAATGGGCCTATAATTCGGCCTGAGAAGCCTTGCAGAGGCTTTTTCTGAGCCTCTGGGAGGCCAAAAAAGTCCTCAAACCAGCCGAAAAATCAGCTGTGAGGCGCAGTGCAGGTAAGGGGGTGGCGGGGGGATTGTGCGCACATGCGCAGGGGGCGTGGGGAGGGATCATGCATTGTATTCTGTGTGCTGGCACACTGGTGCGCTCACAATTTTTGGCACAGGAGCCCAAAAAGGTTAGCCACCACTGCCCTAGAATGTCCCAGGATATATCCATAAGGGTAAAAACAATAAAGGTTTGATCTGAAAATATTCTGTTTGCTGGGTGTGAGCAAATAAAGAACTGAAAGTCCCAAAGGTACTTTTTCAGGAGGCAAGTGGACTTTATTGTTTTTTCTTTGAAGACATTTCACTTGAAGACCTCAAAAAACAACCCCCCCAAAAAAAAAAAAAATCAAAGAAAAAACAAAGCCCAATTGACTCCTGAAAAAGCACCATTGGAACAACCATGACCTAGATAACTGAGAATCTCCATAGATTTAAAGAACTGAATTTTGGCTGGATTGCTCTGTCATTCATGGGTTGAGTCTGACACCTCTCCAATTAGTCTGAGTCTCCCTTCCCCCAGGAACAGTTCATTATGGGAACAAACTAAAGACTCACTCTTCCTGCCTTCGCTTGGCAATTCCCCAAGTCCACCAAGGAAGTCCAGCATCACAGAGATAGATGAAGCTGAAAAGGATCCCCCCCTTCCTGTTGCGTGAGGGACTTTTCTACAGAGAATTGTGGTGAGAAGTATGTTGAACTGCAGACAAGAAAGCTGATTTCAATTATAACTAGGAAGGAGCTAAAGACAAAAGTGTGGTTGAAAGCCAGGTCCAATCCCCTACTGGACCCTTTGGTCTGTGTGCATTTGTGGCCGTTTAGAGGCAGACTTATCCAAATCTACCTGTTCTTTTTAAGAGTCTCTGAGTTGCCCACCTTTTCTGAAGAATGTTCAAGGTGTGAGGAACACAAAGAGGGACTCTGAAAGGTAAAATGTGATGGCAAGAAGAAAAACATCCCTCATCTGTTTCTAAATACCACGTGACTAGATTTGCTTGTGCAAAATTAATTTGTGTCCGTACTGTTCAAGGCAGACCCTAAAGAAAAGAATATATATAACTGTACATAACATGCAGTTTGTCCTCATTTCTGTTGCATCAATTGGGGTACCACACGTATTTACATGGAATTCACATTTGAATGAATTGCAGATTTTCTTCTACTATCTCTCAATCTCCCCTTTTGTATTTGGATCTTATTTCATCCAAATATGGTTAAGATCCATATTGGTAACTGGGGGGGGGGGTTAATAATGCAAGTGTTATAGTTCACCAGATGTTTGCAAATATTCCATTTACTGAACTGCCCAGTCTATCATTGTATTTGTTTGTGCTTGGAGAAAACAGAGTGGAAGGCTCGGATTTTTCTCCCTCCTTATTTTGCAAATCCTCAGCTCGTCATATATTTTATTCGTAATAAAAATTTAGACAGTTATTTCCCCAAGAGCGAATAATATACTCATTGGAGTTTAGCCCTCAGTTGAGAATACAAATCATGTACCTTATAAATCAGTATCTCTATAGAGTAAATTTATTGACATGAAAATGAGACTCCTAGCCATTAAAATTAGCTTGATTAGCTTGCTCATCATTTAAAAAGCTAGAGGAAAAAATATGCCCAATATGCATGATTTTTTTTCCCTAGGATTATATACTTTCATTCTTCATATCTTTTTTTCCCTTTACAAAATGCTACCAGCAAATTATTCATATTTTCATGGTCTGCATATTACCATAATGTAAGGTTGCCAGCATAATGTCTTGATTAGGTAGACCTCACTGGCTTTTTTATTTGGCCAGGCATTTTACAGCATATTTTTGGATTTTATCATCTAATGCCTAACCTATGAAATTATGCCAATCTAAAATGTCAGTTGTCACCTGTTTATAAGAGTGCTTATTTTACTCGTATTTCCGAAGCCTGTTTCAAAAAAAGTAATATATACCACAGCATGAGATAGCACTACCTTTCTTGTGAATGTGTTTTTTGTAATTAATTAAATACACTAAAGAATTAAAAGATCATTACTTTTTACTTCAAATGATAATGGAATCATTGCTTGAGAGGAATATTTTGTAAGAAAGGATTGATAAGTAGATTACATTAGGTAGATTTTATTCATCCTCCTTTTCGTCAAGAAAAGTCAAGTGACTTATCATGCTGCTTTAATTTTTCCAACAATTATTTGGGGGAAATGCTTTCAATTGCTATTACATTGGGTTGAGGGTGTTCTTACAAAGAAAAAATACGTTTCTATTTTTTCCCTCCCAAGTCATTCATCCTGTTCACCATCCACCTGAACATGGAAACAGGGGCCCTTTTTAAGACCCTGCATTTCCAAGATTCTGAATATTTTCTAAAGCTGCTATTAGTACAGAAGATAAAGTTAGAAACAAGATATGCATGTGCTCCTTGTAGTCTTATGATAGGATGTGGGAGTGAAGATAAATATCTTTTTATTTCACTTTCTTCCCCTTCTTCTATTGCTTGTTTAAAATAATTCCCATACTGTGTCAAGGATAGGAGAAGTATATTGTTCTGACCCAGCTCCCCAAACACGACAAACCCTCTGAAGTTAAATCAATGATTACTTTATTAGGAGCACCATCAACCCGGGCAAAAAGTTTCTCTCACAGACTAACAAGTCTGTCCAGCAGGGAGATGAATAGTTGTCTGCACATCTATTCATCTCCATCCCCTACTTTTTATCCCCAGAGCTAGGGTGGGGCTTTGCTAGCAGCGGTGGCTCGTCTGTCCCAAGGATCAGCCCACAGATTTCCACTGCTCTCCTCTCCTCTGCCTTCTGTGCATCCGTGCGTCAGGCACTGAACCCAGCTGTTCCTCCTCTTCCTCATCAGCCACCTCCAGACCTGGGGGCTTTGACTCTTCACCTGAGGGCTGACAGCCAGCCCAGGCTTCGGCTCTATCTCTGACAGCTCCATTCCCCCTCAAAGCTCTCAGGTTGCCTTGATGCTGACCCTGACTCCCCCGCCTCCTCCTTTAATTTGGCTAGGGTGGGGCTTTGCTAGCAGCGGTGGCTCGTCTGTCCCAAGGATCAGCCCACAGATTTCCACTGCTCTCCTCTCCTCTGCCTTCTGTGCATCCGTGCGTCAGGCACTGAACCCAGCTGTTCCTCCTCTTCCTCATCAGCCACCTGGGGGCTTTGACTCTTCACCTGAGGGCTGACAGCCAGCCCAGGCTTCGGCTCTATCTCTGACAGCTCCATTCCCCCTCAAAGCTCTCAGGTTGCCTTGATGCTGACCCTGACTCCCCCGCCTCCTCCTTTAATTTGGCTGTTGGATGGGCCAGCAGCCACAACATATATTTTCATTAGTTCCAAACCTGACAGCGATTAATTAGCAGTGGTTGTAGATGTCCCAGACATTGGATCCATGGCCATGATAAGTATATCCTCTGATCAGTCTTCTTTAGATACTTCCACAGTCAAATTACTTTTCACATCACAGTGAGGTACCTTCAGGGGTTATGGCCTGTGGTCAAGCAAGAACGTTTTCTTCTTCTTCAATCAGAGATCTTTATCAAGGCTCAAAGGGAACCCAACCTTTTATTCTCCCCTCCCCCCCGGTTGCTTTCAGTTGAAGTGAATTGATTGATTTTTAGTGAACTTAATGAAATGGAATAAAGCAGAATAAGTGAGGGTGGTATTGAGAATGGACAGCACTATTGTCTTCGTCCTGCCTTGAATCTATCATTTCTATTCCTGTACCTATCTCAAAGAAGTGACTCTGGGCAGCTTGCAAAATTAAATCATAATATATATATATATATATATATATATATATATATATATATATATATATATATATATATATATATATATATATATTATGATTAGTTACCTCTCCAAGTACTCAAGAATAAACAATAACTCTACTCACCATCCGTCTTGACAGAACCTTTATGCCCATCTGATCTCAAATGCCTAGGAAAATAGCCAGGTCTTCATGGCCTTGGTCAGAAGAGTTTCCTTCTTGAGATATAAGTGCTTCGGTATAATTAAGTATACCTTGGGATATGTATTCATGTTGGATTCAGGAATTGTCTCGGGATCTCGCTACACTTAGTACTTCAGTGTATGAACTTTAGAATGTCCTCTAAACAGCATCTGCATTTCTCAAGGAGATCTGTCTGCCATCTGCTTTGTTGATATTGAAATGCCAAACCATAAACTTTCATCTTCTAGGAAGCCGTTAATACTCAACAGTTATATTTTCACTGCTTTTATACCAGCTTTTCTTTCCTTGCATTTTTTGTTGCTATTTTTATAACATTTGTAAATTGGCAACAGAACATCAGTTGGCTAATAGATTAAAAAAGAGCTGCTTGTCAGATATCACAATTTTCTTTGTATTCTGGGAGAAGAAGATGGCAGACATCATCTTCCTATCAACTAGAGATTATATCGTAGGAATCTTTAATAAGCTTTAATAAGAAAGTCTCCCTGAACTCAAGCACACACTGTTAAAGAGAAGCATACATCCTCCTGTTATCACGGTTACAGTTATTAAGCATCTAATTTCTCCTTCTGTTTTAAGGTTAGTGTACTTGGCATTTAAAAAGAAAAGAAAGAAGAAACAAGAAGCTAGTAAACCATAGCAAACCATAATTAGAGTGAATAACTATAAAAACTGGTTGAGCTAACTGGTTGGAGTGGGTTTCATATCCTGAACTTTTAAAATTACAGTTCATTTCAACAAAGTTATAATTTTATGGTTAGGATGGGAAGAGTACAAAAATTTGTTCTATTTGTACAAATGTTCCATTTACAAATCATTGTCATTACGAATGATCTTTGTGGTATGGATAAATCACATATATATTTACTATAAATTCCCTAAATTGCCAATGTTGAAATCCTGAATACTTTATTTGTTACTTTTTCAGTGTATTGAATAATCATTGGGATATGTGAACAAGTCTGAATCCACCATAAGTGCAGATAAATGGAAAAATAATAATAATAGAAGTCATTTTGAGGAAGTAAGAAATAAATGAAATATGACTGAATTTAATATGACAATTATTGCAGAATAGAATGCAGAATAACAGTGTTGGAAGACACCTTGGAAGTTTTCTAGTCCAACTCTCTGCCCAAGGAGGAGACCCTATATCAGTTATGCTAGCTGAGGAATTCTGGGTGTTGAAGTCCACAAGTCACCAAGTGGAGACCTTTGCCCTATACCATTCCAGATAAATGGCTGTCCAATCTCTTTTTAAAAACTTCCACTGTTGGAGCATTCACAACTTCTGAAGGCAAGCTGTTCCATTGATTAATTGTTCTCACTGTGAGGAAAAAAAATCTTAGTTCCAGGTTGTTCTCTCCTTGATTAGTTTCCATCCGTTGTTTCTTGTCTTGACTGCTGGTGCTTTGCAGAATAGGCTGGCCCCCGCACCTTCATTGTGACAGCCCCTCAAATATTGGAAGAAAGCTATCATGTTACCCCAGTTCTTCCTCTCATTAAACTAGACACAAACAGTTCCCTCAATTGTTCATTATATATTCATTCTTTTCCCCCCCAGCATAACCAGCCAGTGAGGCGAGCTGTTTAGACAAATAACAAAAATAACCTTGATGAAAGTATGCATGAAGTGTTGCCTAGGCCAAAGGGGCAAAGGTTTTTTTTTTAAAAAAAAAAATCCTGAGAAAAGAAATAACTTTCAGAAGCAACTTAGGCAAATGTATGATTAATTCACTGGACTATAAGGAGGAGTTACAGCAAATTCAGTTTTCCAAGATTTGGTAACTATAGCCAATCTCAATAAAAGTAATTGTAGCTTTCCTGTGGAGTTGATTTTCTGATCTCCTCTTGCTAGTACAGGTCCAATTAATTTTCCCAAGGGGCCATATGAGGGTGAGTGGGTGTGGGGGACCATATGCTGCCCCCACATGCCCTCCCTGTCCCTTGCTGATACCACTGCCCTGTTACCTGCCAATATTCCTCTGCCATTGACACCACCAAGACTCCCGACTGGCCGTGGGATTGGATTCATCAGCCAGGGAGTGGGGTGTTGGTGGCAGGGGGTGGTGCCACCAACACCCCACCCCTGGCTATTGCATCCAATGCTGCTGGTTGGTCAGGGATAGCCAAAGGTGCCCAGATCTGACCTAGTGGTTCTGCCAGACTGAAAGACGTGACTGCCCAAAGTCACCCAGCAAGGTTGGAAGTAGAATCTTGTAATAGCAGTAGCACTTAGACTTATATACTGCTTCCCAGTGCTTTATAGCTCTCTCTCTCTCTAAACAGTTTTACAGAGTCAGCATATTGCCCCCAACAATTTGAGTCCTCATCTTACCCACTTTGGAAGGAAGGAAGGCTGAGTCAACCTTGAGCCAGTGAGATTTGAACAGCCAAATTGCAGGCAGCCTGCAGGCAGCAGAAGTAGCCTGCAGTTCTGCACTCTAACCACTGTGCCATCATGGCTCACAGTGGGAAGCAATATTAAGATATGAATTTTAATATTTTGAAAATCTTTTTCACCAAAATATAGAAATAAAATATAGAATTCTCCCCTTCTCCACACACAATATGCACACACGTATGTTGAAGACATAGAGGTATACAAACTTGTAATCCTGATACAGCTGGTATCACAGATGCTATAAATTATACCAATAATAGCAGATAGAATGTACATTCTTATATTATCTGTTTCTGTTAAAAATGCACAGTGATAGATGGTTAATCTCTTTATATATAAAAAGTATGTCTTATTGAAAATCGGTTGTTATGACAGTTGTTTTACTTAGATGGAATACATGTAAAACAGATGTTTAGAAAAGTAAAAGGCAGATTAAAATGTCCATCTGATTACTATATCCCTGAGTGAACTCTAGCTGAGCCTTGAATTACTTTTTTGTTCAAATTAAATGCATCTTGATCTAAATAACAGCAACATATTAATGTAATCAACTTTTCTCTTCAGATTGCCAGGACTTATTTAGAAATGTAGGAAGGCATTAAGCTCATGAACTTTTGCTGTACCTATTAAAGGGAAAATGATGTGTTTTTGACTGGCACATAACTTATTCTATACTTCTGAAGCTTACATAACAAACATTCAAAAAAATTTTTTTTTTAATTTTGGCAAATAGATGTATAGCTTTGCCATGATTTATATATGGATAATTAGGTTTTCTTAACCTTGATTTCTTAAATCGAGAACCCCTCCCAAAAGTATTAATCATCCATAAAACCCACAAGAGCAAATAGAAGAAACAGTTTAAAGAAATCAGCCTTAATAAGAACCTTTCTGCTGGATCCTTTCCCAAGCATTCACAATTTGGCCAAGTGTCTGAAATCATCTAGCAGGAAGGGATAATTTATAGCCCCAACTGCAGTCATCCCCCAAAATCTCTCTTGGAATTACTTCTGAATATGCCATTTATTTCCAACAGGATGCTTGCTGAAAACGTGTGAGTGTGTGTGTATTGGAGGCACAATGGCTCAGCAGTTAACGTGCTGAGCTTGTCGGCTGGAAAGCAGGCAGCCCAGGTTCAAAACCCAAGCACCACGTGACGGGGTGAGCTCCTGTCTTCACCCCAGTTCCTGCCAACTCAGCAGTTCGAAATCATGCAAATGTGAGCAGATAAATAGGCAACACTTTGATGGGAAGGTAACAGTGTTCTGTGGTGTCCTACTGGCCACATGACCACAGAAATGTCTTTGGACAGTCCCGGTTCAATGGCCTTGAAATGGAGATGAGCACTGCCCCCTATAGTTGGCAGTTGGACATGGTGGCTCAGTGGCTAAGACGCTGAGCTTGTTGATCAGAAAGGTTGGCAGTTTGGCAGTTCGAATCCCTAGCACCATGTAACGGAGTGAGCTCTCGCTACTTGTCCCAGCTTCTGTCAACCTAGCAGTTCAAAAGCATGTAAAAATGCAAGTACAAAAATAGGGACCACTTTGGTGGGAAAGTAACAATGTTCCATGTGCCTATGTGCATATGCTTCCCATCTCACTCTAAAAAGTGACTCTGTATGTTGTGAACTAAAGAAATGTAATGAATAAAGATTCATTTGCATAGCAGGATCGTAATCCTGCACTTCCTATTGGCCCATATAATGGCAAGTTATGATTGGTTCATTCCGAGCAATCTGATTGGCTATTAGCGGGCCGAGTCCCATTGGACGAGGTTCAAACCCTATAACAACATCCATTGGTCATCCGGATAGCAGTTCACTCTATAAAAGGGCGGCTGCTAACCGGGGGTTTTTTGTCTCTGTTATCATGCTTTAAATAAAGAGCTGAAGTTCACGAGAAGCAGTTTCGTCTCCGTTTCTACGCCCATGCCTCATACTTAACACTGTATATCCTAAGTATATCCTAAAAAAGACTCAGGGAAAAAGTCAACCAGCTAAGTATTTTGGGCATAATATTTAATCTGCGATGGAGTGTCAAAATTGGGACAGAAAATGTAAAGACAATTAAGATATTGGGGATATGACATGAGCTCTGAAACAAAAAAGAAAGTGATGTGGTGAGAGGGAGTTGCCAAAAATTACAATGTTTAGAGACAGGTAGTGGAACGTGGCGTTTTCCTTCTTTTCCTTCTGGCTGTTCAATAGCTCTTTAGAAATCAGGAAACTGATGATGGGCTATTACAAAGTAAAGAAGCAAAGCTAAAACAAAATAAAGTCCCTGCAGATTTTAATCTCCATTTCAAGGGCCGTTGAGCCAAGACATTTTTGTGGTCATTTGGCCAACAAAAGTCACGGAGAGCGGTTATCTTCCCATTGAAGTGGTACCTATTTATCTACTCGCATTTGCCTACTTTTCGATCAATCAGGTTGGCAAAAGCTAGAATAAGGACAGGAGTTCACCCCATTCATGCTGCTCGGTGTTGGCTTTCCAACCGACAAACACAGCATTTTAGAGACATTGTGCCACCCATTACAAAGTTAAACCTATCAAAAATTGTTTGGTAACTAGTTATCCCCTGGGAGTTCAGTGCTAATGTGATATTTTTGTATGTGTGCTACCTGGTGACACTTTTCTGGTAAGATTTAATTGTTCAAGAAGTAAGAACAGAAATAATAGGAGGTATTTTTAAAACAGAGAAGTAATTGCTCCAAGCTTGTCACTTTTAAATGATACTCCAACCTTAAATTTCTCACTAGTTCTTGTGATTTGTATGTTTCAGTGCTTCTGTTTGTTTTATGCACATATGCTATGTGTCCTCTTGTCACATATTCTATATTCTATGATACCCATCTTGTCACATGTTCTATATTATGCAATATCCACCTCAAATAATCTAAGTGTCTGATACCTTATGGTTGGCTTAAGCTTGCAGTAGAACCCAGGATGGACTTGGCCAAATGCTATTTTTGAGTGGTAGAGATGGAGGATAGATATTTCCCTCATGAAATACAAATTTGTATTGGAAGAAGAAATACAAATGCAAAGATTTAAGTGTGATCACTTCTCTTCCTATATCCATTGGAAAAAAATATCTCCTGGAATTCCAGCTTGAACATTGTTAAATAATAGAAGATGGATCTTGAGAAAATAAAACAAAAATTTAATAATCATATTTAAGATTATTGCTGCAAATATAAAAATAATATGCATGATTTTAATAAACATACAACATAACATTGAACAGACCTAGTAATAAAGTTCATTAAAGGTACTTGTTTATTTTGTGGATCAGATGTTCACTTATTAATGACCAATTTCTAGGCCACTAAACTTAGTTCTTAAGAATTGTCATCCAAATCCTTCAAACCAAGGATTGTCTTCTTCAGGTCACAGGGCTACACTGTCGCCCATATCAGAGTGATACAGTAAGTCTGCCTCTTTAGACATCTTGCCCAGGGGTGGGATTCTACCAGTTCGCACCTATTCACTAGAACCGGTTGTTAACATTCTAAGCAGTTCGGAGAACTGGTTGTTAGAAGAAATTACTGACCTAATCCTGTAAGGAAGGCAGGAAGGAAACATTCTGGTGTTGCTGACAGAAACTGCCTCTCCGTTAACCCTTATTGCATTCTTGGCAGGACTAGACTTCCTGTCTCTGCAACGTCTCTGGAGGTTTTTTTCCCTCCTTTGCTGGTTCTTTGCTTGTGTGGAGTCACCATTCAAAGTTACAATGGCACTGAAAAAAGTGACTTATGGCCATTTTTCACACTTACAACTGTTGCAGCATCCCCACAGTCATGAGAGGCCAGGCAAGGAGATGCATGCCATGTCCACCCAGTCACATGAACACCAAGCCATGCCCACCACCTAAGCCACTTCCACAGAACCAGTTGTTAAAAAATTTGAATCCCACCCCTGATCTTACCTCTTATTATTTCCACATAAATTAGTCCTAAAATCTCAAACTTCATTTTACAGTCATTATGTTGCATGCTGATCTTCCTCATTTTATTTATGCAAGAGACAGAGCTAACGTATAAATCCAGATTACTGCATGGAAATGAGAACAAGTAGGGACAACAAGGAGAACAAGTATTTTAGCAGTGTGATCTGATGGTTTGGAGTCGTATTTATTTGTTGCATTGTGTCATTTATGGCACAGATTGAAATTCTTCTTTATCTTTTCCCAGATGATTGAGCATTTCTGAAAAGTCTGTGTTAACAGAAAGTAAACACACACACACAAAAATAAACCAGCACTGAAGGAAAAACGACAGGTTGCTTCAAGAGGGATTGTCATCATTTTTATATTTAAAAGAAATACTCATGAATTGATATCCCTACACATTTAAATAAATACATATGCTGGTATAATACCATTACAATTTATTTATTTGGATTCATAGTTCAGTTTTTATTCGTTGAAGAAACTTCTTTTGGAAGATAAAATTTAAGTGGCGGTTAAGATATGCTTCCCTCCAGTGGTGGGATTCATTATTTTTTTTACTACCAGTTCTGTGGGCATGGCTTGGTGGGCGTGGCAGGGGACGGATACTGTAAAATCTCCAGTCAGAAGCGGTATTTGCTGGTTCTCCAAACCACTCAAAATTTCCACAACCGGTTCTCCAGAACTAGTCAGAACCTGCTGAATACCACCTCTGCTTCCCTCCTCCTGTTTATGTCATTCTTCCTTTTTGTACCTGACCTTACCATTTCTATCTTGCTCCCATTTTGATTTTTGATAAGCTGCTTGATGCTAGAAAGCAAAGAAGGAGACTACACAACATACTGAATACTGTGTAACAAAGATTTAAGGTAACATCCATCCATTCACAGCAGGAAAGAGGGATGGTGCCCTTCCATCAGTAACCTTATGTTCAGCTGTCTTTAGACCTTAAAACATATCAGACACATTTTCAAGAAAAAAGAACATTGTCTAATCTGTTCTAAATTGGACAGCCTCTAGATTTGTGCTCTTCCACTCCTAGAATTGGCCATTGGTAAGAATCTGGAAAAGCACACCTCTGAGGTTGAAGAAATCTGGGCTATGAGGACTTGTTTATTGAGGGAGAAAACAATCTTTTCACTTTCTGTGTTATTTCCCCTTAAGGGACACACAGGTTTGTCTCCATTGTTGGAATAAGTACCTTCAATATCAAATTCTGCCATTCCCAGAGGCTCACTGATCGGTCCATAACATATTTCTGGAACAATTTTTTTTCAAAATCTATAGTCATAATCTTGCATGCCCTAAATATGTTGATTACCCTTAATATAAAAAAAGTGGGGGGAAATTACAAGCTGTTCAAAATAAGTAAAATATGGAAAGTAGGAGCTATCAATGTGAGTTTCACAACCCCTCATTTTCTTTTACCGTGTCACCCACTACAATTCTCCTTACATGTTAAGTCTAGCCTATATCACCCCTGTGCCAATATTTCCAGCTCTGCTTTAAAAAGAAAGAAAGAAATATCTGTTTACACAATTTATGAGGGAAATCTCTTAGGTGGCTTTGTATTTCCATCATCCTTCACCAAGCTCCCTTGTGTGGGTATCTATTGAATTAAAACAGTAGGAGAGAAAGAGTTATCTTGCAGGCCATCTTCTTCCTTTGAAAATGAGTTGGAGGAAAAAAGCTTCAGAACTTAGGAAATTGTTTGCTTTTCAGAAAAGCAGCATCTCTTTTATTGGGTTTCTGAAAATAAAGTGCAGCGGTATTATTGAATAGCTGCATAAGGTCCAAATCATTTTTCCTTGATCATATGCATATGCAATCTAGCAGTATTGAGAAGATAGACAGACAAGACAGACAGACAGACAGATGATGGATGGAGATAGAGTAGAGATCGAGATGATAGATAGATAGATAGATAGATAGATAGATAGATAGATAGATAGAGAGAGAGAGAGATAGATAGATAGATAAAGACAGGGAGAGACAGAGACAGAGACAGATAGACGGAGACCGAGATGGAGATAGATAAATATATACTGTATTACATTCCTTATTAATTTTTTTGCATAAAATGGGGAGATGCAGTTATAACTTGTGGTTTAGATAAATAGGGGGAAATAAATAATAGGAAAAATTGAGCTTTATTGTAATCATAGAATAAGCATTAATTTTGTAATCATAGTTACATTTGTTGCAGAGGAAATTGGAAGAGTTTTCTATTTCTTTTAATCCTTTCTTAACACATTTGGAGGGATCTTTGTTCTTTGTCTTTTTTTTTTTGTTCACTGTTTTGTATTAGCTTTGTTAGTTTTTATGTTCTCTTTACAACTTTTAATAGTTTTTTTTAAAAGATTCACATAACAACCATGTTGCTAACTTAACAACTATAGTGATTCACTTAACAACTGTGTCAAGAAAGGTCCTAAAATGGACAAATCTGACTTAACAACTGTCTTGTTCAGCAATGGAAATTTTGGGATCCATTGTGGTCTTAAACTGAGGATTGTCTGTATCTGTGTTAGGACAGAACAGATTCCTGTAGTTTGGATGTTCTTTTCGACACTTTCAAGAATCCCTAACCAGCATGATTAATTAGCATTTAACTAAAGATTCTTGGAAGCTGAGAAAAGCTGTTATAGAACGTAATGGTTATAGGCCTTGCATTTCACTGCTCTTTGAGAGTGGAAATTTCTCGTTTACTGAGTAATTTGCATTTTTGATTGTTAAATAGGTAGGCAGGCAGATTTATTGCAGTTTAAAAGACCATCGTATCGTTGTTGTCTTTCTTATAAAAATCCTTTCATAAGTTTCTCCCCACTACCAACTCATATATTGGTAATTTATCTTTGAAATTCTAAAAATAGACATATTTCTGCTAGATGTAGACATGTTCAATATGCATTAGTAACAGACAACATGTGGGTCTTCTAGTTGAAATGTTATAAGTTGGTCCCCCCCTTTGTGGCTTGGTGGCCCAGCTGAGTGGGGGAAAGGGGAACTGGGCTGCGTGAGTGGCAGGCTGGCATGTGCATGCATGCAGACTTTGAGTGAGTAGTGGGCTGGCACACATGCACATGCAGCTCGACTTGCAATGAGCGGTGGGCTGGTGCATGCAACTGCCTGCCTGCCTGCCACTTCTGTGAGTTGAGCTGCACGCCCATGCGCATGCTCTCCAGGCAGCCACTTGCACAGCCCAATTCCAAATAGGCCATGGCTGGGGGTTGGGGACCCCTGGTATAGGTGGTTAGATGATTGTGCAAGTGGATTTGCAAGCAGATAGTGGTAGAATCGCCAGCCAGAAGAGGCTTTTTTTAAAAAAAAAAAAAAAAAAAAAAAAAAAATTTTTTTTTTTTTTTTATTTTAATTAATATATTTTTTTTTTTTTTTTTTTCTTTTTTTAATTTAATATTATAAATCTTAAGACCAGATAGATGGAGAGGAGGAGAGAGAGGAGGAGAGAGGGAGAAAGGGAGGGAGGGAGGGAGAGAGAGCGAGAGAGCAAAGTCTTCAGAAAGACTTTCAGAAATATGACTTTTGCTGACTTCATAATGTTAGGATGGAAGTGTTTTTTTATCCCATTGCTTTTTCCCAATATTCTTATCTCTCAATATTCAAGCCTACAATTGTGGAATTCCCTAGTGATCCCATATCAAAGTCTTATACGGATCCAATTCTGCTTGTTGTGGCTATAAATAGAAGAGTCAAACCTGCCCACTCTGGCTTGGTTGCTAGACATGCTTCTTTGAATTTAAATTTGTTATCGCTGTTGCATCATTGAGAGCAAATCTAGACCAAGAGCGATAAGCAGAAAGTAAGATTCATTCTTGAAAACAGCTGAAAGTTTATTGGGGCCATTAGAGAAACAAAAACTTTTTAGATCAACTGTGGTCAATGAGATACCTTGTGGTCAATGAGATACCTTGTTGAATGCCCCAAATGCTTTCCCATATTGTCAGTCCCCAGGATCTAGTAGTTAGAAGCAAACAACAGCTTTCCAAAGTGTGCTGGAACTGCAATTCTAGAACTAGCCTTTGGTGGAAGAGAAAACCACCTGCCTTTGTTAGATGTTTCCACAACCATCAGAGACTCTGAGAAGTGCATGCCAATTTACCAATGCACTGATGAAGCCATTCAGCTGCTGTGATGTGTCATTTTTCACTGCCTCCTTATCAAGGTAGTTCAGCTGTGCCCAAACCAAGTCTCATAATTGCTTTAGTTGCTCATGGCAAAGTTACATCAATGTCAGGTACGAAATGAGTTTTGACTTTATCTTGTCAGATGAGGCTCTGAAAAGAATGGGGCAGATTTTTATAAAGAGACAGTGCTTTCTGTGCCAGTCAGAAAAAGAGCTCTAAAAGAAAGGACTTCAAGCACATCTGTGAATCCATGCAGTCCAATAATGCTTAACAATTGCTGTGAAAAAAAAGCAGTGGGGCTGGTTCCTCTTCTTCCAGTTGATTTATTCACCCTCAAGAATGAAAAATATAGTGCCTACTGATGGAGGTTCATTTTTCTTCCCACCTCCACCTTTTGAAGAAGTTGATTTTGTCAGGATCACATTTGACAAAATGCTTCTTATGCAATTTTGTTACCTGCAAAATTTTAGAACTTTTGAGATGCCCCAATCACCCAATCCTATTTTATGGATTGTGATTGGAGAATTTGCACGTTTTCTTGATTGGAGTGCTCTGATGTTTCTTCCCTCCCCCACACACCCCGAAAAAAATAAAACTTGGAATATAATGCAGGAACAAGTATTCGGCCACTGTTGGTCCTTTCATCTGTTCATTCCAAATTGTCCACTCGCTAAGCAGCTTTGACATAAAGTCCTTCCCAACTATCTCTTCAAAAAGCAGTAAGAATTCTTTAGCAAAAGAAGTCACCTGGAGGTGCATTTGATTTAGACAATAGTTAAGAGGGCATGGAAGCTCCCGCTTCTACATCCTTCTTTCATTAACTCAGAATGGTTCTTTATTGAAATAGATCCATCCATACGTTATTGGGTCTTTTAACATTAGCATGCAACTTTATCTCCATGGAATCCCTCTAAACATAAAGAGTCTAGCTCTGTACCAATAAATGTTAAACATGGAAAGTAAACTGGAGTCTTTAGGAGTCCTTGATGAATTAATATTGTGGAAATCTTGAGAAGTGGCATTTTTGTCAGACTTCATACTTTCCAAAATGCTGTGTTCATTGTTGAATTGGGACTGAGAACAACTTTAAATATAATGAATATTTTATGCATATTTTTGTTTTAAATTAGGCTCCCTGTTGAACTGTCATGATGGCACGGCTTAAAAATTCAAGTACGAGCAATTAATTTATTTATAATGAACATGGGGAGCCTGTTTGCACAGCTTTGGAAAGTTAGAACACACTGACTGATCCCTAAATTAGAATTTTCACTATTAGCAGCATGGTTTGGAAATCTAACATGACTTTAGCAGCTTTCTGAAATATTAGAGCAACAATATTTTATGATACCAGCTATGCAGATTGTATAAGGTAAAATTGGATAAATAGTTACGGTACAAATGTCTACAGCATACTACTGATAGCCACAAAAACATAATTATAAGTAGCCTATCATGAATTTTGTTATACAAATGAGTTGAGGAAGGAAAATGGTTTTTCTTTCTGGCAATTGGTGGTTTTTGGAAAAAGTATTTTCTTCCTGCTGAGCTAACAGCTGCTGAAAGCATGCTGGCTTACTGCTAACAGATTCAGTGAGCCAGCGTGGGCTATCTTACTGGCCATCAATTGCTGCAAGATGCTTGAGAAAATGTTTGTTTGCCCTTGTTAAAGGTTTACTGCACACAGAGGACTCCTGTAAGTTTGTGCATATCTAATGTTCCTCAGAAAGTTTAAAAACATCCAGTGCAGCGGCAAATCATAAATCATGATTTTTTTGATTACAACATCTAACAAAAGACTTGTGAGACCTCTCTTCTCAAACTCCTATGTGGTCCCCTGAACAAATCATGATTTCTTATGACTTGTGAGACCTCTCTTCTCAAAATCAGATGTGGTCCCCTGTACTACAGGCACTCCTCAATTTACTAATCTATGAGGAAGTGTTCCAGATTAATCTACAACATTTAACAGAACAACTTTGAGACTCTTTTTTCATGGACATGAACGAGGCTGAGAATTTCTTGAAGAGGTTTGATAGACACTCCTGGGAAGAAAAAGTTTTCATTCTGTGAAAATAAGCTGGAGGGAGTGACTTTAATTTAATGACTTAATTAGTTAGGATGGATTTTTATAAGTCTGATAGCAATAGCACTTAGACTTATATACCGCTTTAGAGTGCTTTTACAGCTCTCTCTAAGCGATTTACAGAGTCAGCATATTGCCCCCAAACATCTGTGTCCTCATTTTACCCACCTCAGAAGGATGGAAGGATGAGTCAACCTTGAGCCTGGTGGGATTCGAACTGCTCAATTGCAAGCAGCTGGCAGTCAGCAGAAGAAGCCTGCAGTACTGCGTTCTAACCACTGTGCCAGTGCGGCTCTTATGTATATGTATTTCAATATATGTATTGAAAGAAAGCTTTAAGTTAGTTTTGTAGGTGTAGAATGAGTGTGTAAATGCATGTTTTCTGTCCTTGTATGTAACATTGAATAATTCCCAAAGTTTGTAAAATGCTATTGATCAAATTGGAAAACAAGATTTGTTTTCCCTCTTTATACCATCCCCACCCCCAGCTTTCTCTTACTTTTCTGAAATTTTTCTTTGTATTTTAGATTTCGGTAAACTAATAAAAATATGAAAGCCAAAATTTATAGTGTTAAGTGAGAAATGAGTTTTGCCCCATTTTACAACTTTCCTTGCCACATTCGTTAAGCGAATCGCTGCAGTTGTTAAATAGTAACACAGTTGCTAAGTGCATCTGGTTTCCCCATTGTCTCAAAATGTTTGCAAAAGAGAATCACATAACCCCAGGAGTCTGTTTTGCTTCCCATCCAAGAAGCTTCTTCAGCTCTGAAGAACTTTTTCAAGAGGCAACTGGACTTTCTGGTTTTGAAGATGTTTCGCTTCCCATCCAAGAAGCTTCTTCAGCTCTGAAGAAGCATCTTGGATGGGAAGCAAAACGTCTTCAAAGAAAAACCAGAACTTCCAGTTGCCTCTTGAAAAAGCACCTTTGGGATAAAATATTTGCTGAACAGGAATCAGGACATAACATTTTATTGAGTCATCCTGGAACTATGCAAGGATCATTTAGCACACTTAAATACACATTTAGCACTACGCAGAGAAATCAGAGAAAACCGTAAAAGTATATGCCCAGTCTCTTAAAAATCTCCGACGATAGAAAATCTACAACTTCCATTGTACAGATCATGCCCTCAGGATGTTTCTTTCTTATGCCAAACCCAATCTAGAGGCTGCGAATTATGCCAATTATTTCTGGTCTTATTTTGAGGACATGGAAAATATTTCTAGGCCATCTTTCTTGTAGTTTTCTTTTATGCAACTGACCAGACACTTCATATCTCCAGTCAACATTCCACATTCCTTCAGCTTGTCTTCATACCCCATGGCTTCAATCTCCTGTAACAACTTCATGGCCCTCGTCTGAATCTTCTCTAATCTCAAATCTGGAAATATGGTACTCAGCATTAGGTGGAATAGTGCTGAGTAGTGAGAAATAAGAGTCTTTTGACACTACGCTTCTTCTGATGCAGCCCTGAATTAACCCTTTCAGTAATTACTTCATATTGCTACTCATGTTCACCTGGTTGTCAATGAGCACACCCCAATCCCCACTTGTAATGTGTCTAGACCAGGGGTCTTCAAACTTGACAGCTTGAAGACTTGTGGACCTCAACTCCCAGAATTCCTTCTCCAGTCATGTTAGCTCAGGAATTCTGCATGTTGAAGTCCACAAATCTTAAACTTGCCAAGTTTGAAGACCTTCTCATATCAGCCTCATCACCTGGATCAAAAATAAAAATGTTAAATGATACTGGCCTGAAGATTGATCTCAAGTAGTTGCTCTCCAACCAGACGTAGAACATTTTACTGACTATAAAATAATTTAAATCTTCAGAACCATGCTAAGATGCAATGCAAAGATTAAAAAAAAACATTCCATATTTCTTCTTGTTTATGATTCTAGTTCACATATGCGTACCTTTTGATGAGTGAAGACCTAAGTGTTAATGGTGGCTCATTTAAAATCTCTTGTGTTTGAGTCCCGTAATTGCTGTTTGGCACACTTAACCCATACTTTGACATTGTGGTCATCAGCCCAGTTCACGTAGACCATAGGACTGCAAGAGGCACAGTGCCAAACCTCACAAACTCCTGGCACTGCTGCTTCCCCTCTTGTTATCATTATTTGCTCACTTGTTCTGTCCATGAATGCAAACAATGACCAATGTGAAATGTTGGGGTGACATTTTGCCCTAGTTTTGTGCTGCCATCTGCACAGTTGCACAAATCAAATCAATCTCCAATGCAGACAAAAAAGGGAGACTCGTTTGAGTAGGGCTCTCCTGGGGCATCATTCTAAAACCAAGTGTTGGGATTGAGCATAGGGGTGCAGATGTGTACAAATAAAGGGCCTTCTTTTTCACATATTTCTAATATTTAATTCAGCCAGTTATTACAGGCATTATTGGGATAATACTACTTTACTAACTCAAGTCTTTATAAGTTGAAAATTCATTTAAAATTCTCTTACGGTGCACAGCTCTTTATTTCAGATTTTACATAAGCGTTGTAATGAAATCATACCATTCTACAAATGCTGATGAGCAGAAGAGATAAGCAAAAAGGTCAGGAGAAAATATCTATACCAAACTGGGTGATAGCTTAATGAAGCTATCTGCAGCAGAACTGGGAATTGAGTTTGATATGGATTGCCTCATAGCACGAAACTAAGCACTTAATACATAATAATCAGATTAGCATCAACTTGAAAACCACCTTTCTGCATTCCTTTTATAAATCTTCCTTTTCTTGACCTTTTCGCAGTTATATTGCCTGAAGGCATTCTTATCATCTTTTACACTAACTTATTCACCAGATTTGAAGATAGTGATCAAGTTGTCAAGTTCACCTTTAATTTATAGGGGTTTTTTTGTGTGTGTGCTAAATATACTTGCATCTTTCATGTTCACATGAAAGACTTTTCCAAATCCATTGTTATCTTTGTACTGGTCTCTGAATGCTGAAAGTTATTCCCCAAGAAGGACAAGAATATACAGTAGAACAAACCAGCATCAGACTGGGGAAAATTCAGGACAAAAAAAAAAAAAAAAGCACTAACTTGGAGGATTTCCCCCCCCCACCCCATTTGATTTATTCCTATTAACAGTTCAGTTTTGTCCAAGGACTTAAACTCTGAGAAAAAGAGGCTGCCTGGGGAATTGGACCAGTTTTGAGGTCACTGCAGTGGGTAAGCCTGCAGGAGGCCACTGGTTCAAAATCTCTTCAGAGTTTTGCAATAAATCCTGGTAATATTTTGCTCCTAAAATAGATAATAACAGTGTTGATCTCAGCAACAAAAATATGTCACTGTGACCACTGAAAAAAATAAAAATAAATCCTGCAAAGCAACATATTTGATTTCTGGCTTCCTGCAATGCTAAAGTAGGTTTTGCAGAATCAGATAGCACATTTCTCAAAATACTTCAACTCTGCATTCTTGATTCTACACTCCTGCTGAGCACAATTTCACTTATAGTATGAACATCTTTATCAGGGTACTTAACTCATGTCTTGAGTAGGGAAACTCTGGAATGCCGTCTTGACCTTGCATAGGGCAGCAGGAACCCATTCAAATAAATGGTTTTCTGTGCTTTGTTGTCATTTTAAAACAAGTGTGGAGTCTCAGGAGGAAATATTTTGTTGAATCACCTCAACAAAAAAGTTGCATAATCTTATTGTGCAGGATTTATAGCTCTATCAAGCTTACAAGGTCAAGTGAAAGCAGCAGCACAGTCTACTCTCAACTAAGCCCACATGCTGTACCTCCTCATGCAATTTGAAGTTGCTGGTTTGCCATATAGTTTCCAAGTGCATATCAAAAGCTCCCTTTTCCAGCCCAGCACATGGCTTGCCCATATATGCAGCTCCTCCAGTGTTGCTTGGACGATGCTGTGGACCAAATATCTGAATAGGTGTTATGCCGGAGGACAATTAATCAGTGGAACAGCCAGGGGTGGGATTCAAATTTTTTAACAACTGGTTCTGTAGGTGTGGCTTAGTTGGTGGGAGTGGCTTGGCTGGGTGTGGCCAACTCTACATCACTCACATTGAGGCACGCATCTCCTCGCCTGGCCTCTCATGACTGTGGGGATGCTGCAACAGTCGTAAGTGTGAAAAATGGTCATACGTCACTTTTTTCAGTGCCATTGTAACTTTGAATGGTCACTCCACACAAGCAAAGTACCAGCAAAGGAGGGGAAAAAACCTCCAGAGACGTTCCTGAGACAGGAAGTCTAGTCCTGCCAAGAATGTAATAAGGGTTAACAGAGAGACAGTTTCTGTAAGCAACACCAGAATGTTTCCTTCCTGCCTTCCTTACAGGATTAGGCCAGTAATTTCTTCTAACAACCGGTTCTCCCAACTGCTGAGAATGTTAACAACCGGATCTAGAGAATAGGTGTGAACCTGTAGAATCCCACCCCTGGGAACGGTTTGCCTTCAGAAGTTGTAGGTGCTTCACCACTGGAGGCTTTTGAAGAAAACACTGGACAACTACCTCTCTGAAATGGTATACGGCCGTGATGGCAGACCTATGGCATGTGTGCCACCGATGGCATGCAGAGCCATTTGTGGGGGCACGCGAGCCCCAGGGAAACTTACCTCACTGTGCATGTATGCACCTCCCAGCTGATTTTTCTGCCAGTTTGAGGCCTTTTTCGGCCTCCCAGAGGCTCAAGTGAAGCCTCTGCAGCCTTTGGAGGCTGAAAAACAGGCCCGTTTCATTACTTCCTGTATTTCTGGAAATATCAGAAATGATAAAACGGGCCCATTTTTCCACCTCCGTCCATGTGCAGGTAAGGAGGAGGAGGCGGGTGTGGGTGTGATTGCACGCATTACCTTCTGTGTGCTGGCACATGAGCGCATGAGCACAATTTTTGGCACAGGAGCCCCAAAAGGTTAGCCATCCTTGGTATAGGGTCTCCTGTTTGAGCAGGGGGTTGGACAAGAAGACCTCCAAGGCCCCTTCCAGCTCTATTCTAATTGAAATAGTACTACTCTTGGTCTTTCATGTTCTGAGCAATGAACAATGTTATCTTTTTCCTTAAGTGGCCACTTTTAGTGCATCTCAATTTACTGATGCTTAAGATGTCAATTATTCATTTAATCTTTCCCTGCATTGAATTTTCCCATGCTGATGCTTCTTACATTCCAGGTTTCCACTGTAACACTATCCTTGCAGCTTCATGTTTCCTTTTTGTGTTCAGAAACATCAGCAGCAGCTAGATATCCGGAGGCCAGCCATGTCACAAACACCCTTAGTACTGCAAAAGATTCTCTTCCTCAGAAGCATATTGAGTGCCATCCTTACACATTTATACCAAGACAAAGAGAAGATATGGAGCCCAACCAAATCATACTGAACTTACTGCTGGTCTCTCAGCGACCATTCGAAGTTACAACAGAACCCAGAAAAGATATATACAGCCGGTTTCAAAGTTGCAGCCACTGTAGTTTCCTCACCATTGTTTCACTTTACTTAATGACAAATATGACCTGTGACCATAATGGGCAGGTTTCATTATGGCTGTAAGTCTAGGACTATTTGTATGATGTTGCAACGTGAGCATTTTCTGCATGCATTTTTCTTGATAATATAGTTATTTTATCTACTTTTATTATTTGCTCGTGTTAAAATATAAACCAAATAATTTTCAGTCTTACTGTATTATTATTATTATTATTATTATTATTATTATTATTATTATTATTATTATTATTATTATTATTATTATTATTCCTTTCTGTAAGCTGTAGAACTACTGCAGGATAGCTTTTGTTTCCCAGTTAACTCTGCTAAGAAAACACTGTTCACAGAACTCCATTGCAAACACATTCCAATACATTCTTTTGTTGTTTTATATCCCATTTCCATCAAAATGTTCTTCCCATCTTAAGATCTTGCGTAAGAGTGAATATCACTGTACAGGTATGACTGTAATACTTGCAAGCATCATTCAATCATGTCCCACGTTCAGCTGCATATCTCTGTGTTAATAATGCTAGTAGAAAATGAACAGCATACATAACATGGCCTTTTTATTTAAGTTTTTATCACTGCATATTGTTTGTCTACTAAATCATATTTCCCCACATGTGGGTTTACTGCCTAGGAATATTTTAAGATAAGCTAAGGGTGTGAGCCTGTTGTGGAAAAAGGAGTGGCACTATTGATACCATGAAATAATGTACCTCTAGAGAAGAAAATACTGTTTGCTGGATGCAAGGTTTCCTTTAAAAATGCATATATAAATAATACTTCACTGCAGTGGTGGAATTCAAATTTTTTTACTACCGGTTCTGTGGATGTGGCTTGGTGAGTGTGGCAGGGGAAAGATACTATAAAATCTCCAGTCAGAGGTAGTATTTGCTGGTTCTCCGAACTACTCAAAATTTCCGCTACTGGTTATCCAGAACTGGTCAGAACCTGCTGAATACCACCTCTGCTTCATTGTCTTCCTTACAAAGAGAAATACTTACAAAAGAAAAACTTAATATGGAATTTGTTTCAGAGCATTGTAAATGTACAGAAATTGTACAGTTTGAATAAATTCATATTCATCTCTTTTGTTTAAATCCACACTCAACTCTCTTTCCTAAGAATTCTTGGAAAATCTAAATGCATATCTTGCATTGGTTAGATGAAGACTCTAAGAAAATGCATGCATATTGCATATCCATTATTTTTTTAGCACGCATCTTTGGCTAATACCAGAACTTTAGAATGGATTATAAATATTGCCTTATGATTAAATTTACAGAATAATGAGAGCCAATATGCCTGAGTTCCATCTTCTATGTACCACCAGAAATAATAGTACTTTTTTACTATTAGTTCTGTGGGTGTGGCTTAGTGGGTGTGGTGTGGCTTGGGGGGCATGGCTTGGTGGGCATGGCAGGGGAAGGATACGGTAAACTCTCCATTCCCTCCCCACCCCACTAGCCTGATTTCCAGCTCTTTTCTCCTGTGCAGGGCAACAAAAGAAGACCCAGCTGATCAGGTGGGACTCGGGAGGCAGAGAATAGATGGGGGAGGGGTCAGTCAGAGGTGGTATTTGCGGGTTCTCTGAACTACTCAAAATTTCTGCTACCACTTCTCCAGAACTGGTCAGAACCTGCTGAATACCATCTCTGGCTATGGGATGGTTTTGGGGGACAGTAGTGTTAATGTTTTCTGGTTTAAGTTGCTTTTATGACACTAAATATGAACCTTTTTTCCCCTGCAGATTTGTTATGAATTGAGCTGCAGCTCCAGTAAGGCCTATTAATTATCTAAATTGGTAGTTTTCTAAAAAATTTACCCTATTTTAAGATGAGCACTGCCACTGTAAGCTATTTAAATAAAATTTATCTCAAACAAGCAGCACTCCAGGAATCAATTATTTTGCTTTTTAAATATATATACAAGGCAAAATATCAAATTTTGCAATTGTAGGCAAGCTTTTCAATAGATATATGCAGAAAATAAGTTCCCCTCAGATTGAAGCTGTATAATACACGTTTAATGTTACAACAATACAAAGCCAGTCCTTGAGTATTGAAGATTTGTCTTTAAATGAATCCAAACTCCAGCTCCTCTTTAGGACAATGATGGTTTATTCAATATAGCATCAAACAACAAATGCTCTAATCAGGCAAGAATGGCTAAAAGCCAGGCAAGGTTAGAATTGGGTTTGAGTTTGCTCTCTTTCCTTTTATCACCATTATCATGAGACACACCCCATCACACCCAGGCCTATTCGCAGTTCTAATTCTGGCCATGCCTAACTCATTATCCCTAAATGCTATAAACCCTAACTGATCCCCACCTGGTGCCACTTTCACCATGTTTTAACCTAAGTCCTAATTACCACCTATATTTGCCCCAACCCACTTTAACAATATACACCACATCAATAAAGAGCCAGTTCCTGCAGCCCCGCAGTTGTTGCAGAATCCATCCTGCAATCCCGCAGTTGTTGCAGAATCCATCCTCAGCTCTGCTGAGTCATTCCAAAGCTATTGGCCAGCACACAAGCAGAAATAAAGATCCGGCAGCAGCAGAGATAAGGTGACATGGCCAGCTGACTTGCAGTGAGGCATATTCGGAGCTGACGGGCTCTGGGTGAACTCGGAACCCGACAACTTGGATATGTTCCATCAAGTCAGTATAAAGTCTTAGTAACCATGTAGATTTTCTCCATGATGATCTGGTCTTACAGCTCATCTTCTTATACCACTCTGAGTTTAGCCATCTTCTTGTTGGTCATCCAAGAACCACAAAATAATATGCAATGATATGTTGTGCAAAACATCATAGCAATCTTATCCAGGGGTGGGATTCAAACTTCTTAACAACCGATTGTGTGGGCGTGGCCTAATTTGTGGGCATGGCCTGGTAGTCATGTGACTGGGTGGGCATGGTTTTAGATTAGTTTACTTTATTGTCATTGAACCTCATACAATGAAATCAAACACCGTCTTCAGTGCACCTTATGACCATGACCATGAAAATAAACACAAACACACATCCTTCACGCTTCACACATTGAACCAAAAAGCCCCGACACCACACCAACACTGCACTATACAGCAGAATTCAAAAGAGCTACTGCCCTGGGGTAGAAGCTGTTTTTCAGCCTATTTATTTATTTATTTATTTATTTATTTATTTATTTATTTATTTATTTATTTATTTATTTATTTATTTATTTATTTATTTATTTATTTATTTATTTATTTATTTATTTATTTATTTATTTATTTATTTATTTATTTATTTATTTATTTATTTATTTATTTATTTATTTATTTATTTATTTATTTGCCAATTGTTTACAAGATAATAAGTATAAATGTATACATAGTTGTGAATACATGAAATGGGTACATATAAGAAAAATAAAAGAATAAGAGAAACAATAGGACAGGGACGGTAGGCACGTTGGTGCGCTTATGCACGCCCCCTACAGGCCTCTTAGGAAAGGGGTGAGGTCAACAGTAGACAGTCTAAGGTTAAAGTTTTTGGGGTTTGGGGAAGAAACTACAGAGTCGGGTAGAGTATTCCAGACATTGACCACTCTATTGCTGAAGTCGTATTTCCTGCAATCAAGTTTGGTGCGGTTTACTTTGAGTTTGTATCTATTGTGTGCTCTTGTGTTGTTATGGTTGAAGCTGAAGTATTCATTGACAGGTAGGACATTGCAATGTATGATTTTATATACCATGCTTAAGTCAGACCGAAGACGGCGTAATTCAAGGTTTTCAAGTTCTAGAATTTCAAGTCTGGTGGCATAAGGTATTCTACAACGAGTAGAGGAGTGGAGAACTCTTCTTGTGAAATATTTCTGGACTTTCTCAATTGTGCTAATATCAGATACGTAGTGTGGGTTCCAGACTGATGAACTGTATTCGAGTATTGGTCTAGCAAATGTTTTGTATGCTCTGGTTAGTAGTGTGATATTACTAGAGAAAAAGCTACGTAGGATTAGGTTAACAACTCTTAATGCCTTTTGGCTATGTAGTTGCAGTGGGCTCTAGCACTTAGATCATTAGAGGTGAGTATTCCAAGGTCCTTTACAGAGCTTGAGTCATCAACAAGATCTTGACTATTCAGCTTGTATTTTATTTTCTGTTGTTTTTTTTTGCCAATATGTAAGACAGAGCATTTATTTGTTGAGATTTGAAGTTGCCATTTGTTTGACCACTCTGATACATAGTCAAGATCTTTTTGTAGGGTAGCAGTATTGTCTGTGGTATTGAACAGCTTTACATCATCAGCGAAGAGAACGCAATTGCTCTTAATATGATCACAGAGGTCGTTTATGTAGAGTATGAAGAGAGTTGGTCCTAGAACACTGCCTTGGGGAACACCACTATTGACAGGTACTGGATTTGATAGTACGCTCCCGATTTTGACCATTGTCCTTGTTTTTATTATTCTATACCATCTGCCAGATGGTAATAGTTCAAAAAAAGGGTTTACAGAATGAGATGGATCTTTGAGAATATTTTGAACTTTCTTAAGGCAGCGGGAGCTATAAAGCTCTTCCAAAGAGGGGAGAGGGCAACCAATGATCTTCTGGGCAATGACATTAACCCTCTGGAGTGCTTTCCTATCTGCCACTGTGCAATTGGAAAACCATACAGAGGTGCAGTATGTTAAAATGCTCTCTATGGTACAGTGGTAGAAGGTCACCAGCAGTTTTTCATTCAGTTGTTGTTTTCTGAGAAGTCTCGAGTAGTATAATCTCTGCTGGGCCCTTTTGACCAGTGCTGCAATGTGGGCACCCCAGGTCAGGTTCTCTTTTAGGGTAACACCCAGAAACTTAATACTGGCCACTTGCTGACTGGGAGTGGCTTGGTGGTCATGTGACTGGGTGGACGTGGCTTGTATGTAAATATTATAAATATTTATGTAAATATTTATGTAAATATTGATTTTTTTTATAAAAAAGAGCAATTTTTACCCAAAATCAGGCAAAGCAGGCAGGCAGATTGTGTTGCTCACAGAATCACAGAGTCACTTAGAGATCTATGTTTCTGCAGTCTGCTAGCTGAGTCTGCACTGAAAAATAGAAGCTTCAGTCCTAAGGAAGGTTCAGCTCTGCTTTTAGATTAGCTAGAAAGCAAGAAATCCAACTTGCTTTCTAGCTAATCTAAATCTCCCACCACAGCAGAACAGCTGATGAGCGGGGGGGGGAAAAGAGAAAAATAGCAACTTACCAAATGCAGGGAAGCAGGGAAGTTTGATGGCGCACATGCCAGGTAAGTAACGAGTGGGTGGGGCAGGGCAGCCAGTGACGCGATTTGCCAGTTCTCTGAACCGGGCAGAATCATAACAACCAATTCTATAGAACCAGTCCAACCTAGTAGAATCCCACCCCTGATCTTATCAGTAATCAGAAATTCAGGTAGTCTCCCACTGAAGGACTAATTATTATTTTTAAGTTTGCCAAGCAACTAAACTTAGTCAAAAAACAAGCAAACAAACAAAATTGCAGTCTCTCCTCTAGAAAGCAATCAATCCTGGTAGGGCACCCATACAGTTTGATTGATTGAGCCTGTTGATCCAGTGTATAGCCAGGATGCTTTACTGTATACTGTATTTCCAGAGAATGTTCACTTAAGTAGAACTTATTTCTGAGCAAAAATATGCAAGATTATTCTGGCCAACTATATCCTATTGATGCTTATAAATACTGCTATCCAACATCATCACATTTCCTTCTAAATGATGACACATAGGATATGAATGCCGTAGCAAGCTTGCATCCTGAATCGCCACTTCTGGGAACTACAGAATTTTTAATCTTGGATGCTTTTCTTCCCCATAAGAATGCTGTTGAACTTATAAAATGTTTTATAGGTGGCATCTCTCGCCCTCGAGAATAGCGAAAATGTCTCCTAACATGAATCCGAATTGCTGGAAATGTAAAAAGAAACAGGGAACATTCTTTCACATGTGGTGGTCCTACACTGAAGCCCAAAGATACTGGCATAGAATAAAAAAAATGGTTAGAGGAAATAACGGTGGAGCAAATTGAATTAAAACCAGAATTCTTCCTATTGGGGATATTTAATAGACAAATTTCTAAAAAAGTCAAATATATAATACTGCACATTCTTACTGCAGCCAGAATAACTTTTGCACAGTGTTGGAAACAAGCAGATATTCCAACAGAGGAAATGGTTATTCAGAAGATAACAGCCTGTGCAGAGATGGATAAGTTAACCTTAGCACTTAAGGAAAAAGAAACATCAGAATATTATAGAAGCTGGGAATGCTGGTATGACTGGATAGAACAAAAATAGAAAATATATTAGTAAAGAACGTAAAATGTAAAAGAGGTAGTAATTATATATTCGCAATAAGATGTATTTGTAAATATATCACCAATATTGATAACAAACAAGGAACCATAAACTGTCGATAGTAGAATTGTTAATTTTTAATCATTTTCCCTTTTCCCTTTTCTTTTTTTTTCTGTGTGCTGTGTATGTGTTTGTTTGATATTTTAGTTCTATAATCAATAAAGTTTGCTTTAAAAAAAGAAGAAGAAAAAAGAATGCTGTTGAACTGTATTTGAGTGGAACTTAAGTAAAGAAGCAGGAGATGGAAATGAGCTGAGTGTAAATTCCTCAGCAATTATAAAGGCTGTTGCCGTGGCAGCTTTGTGTGGTGAAATGTATTAAGAAGCATGAAGCCTGTGAAACTGAGCTTAAGTTAAAATACCTTTTAATCACTTTATAATGAGAATGTAATCTACCAAAAACTATTCATTCATAAACCAAAGCTTTTCAAATACCTGGCTGTTGCAAGTGCACTTTACAAGGGAAAAAAATGTAATTACTTTTGGTGACACATACATTCTCTTTCACAAAAACCATGACAACAGTGAGATGCATTGGAAGTAAATTATTGTTACCGTTACTACTACTACTACTACTAGTAGTAGTAGTAGTAGTATTTTTGTCTACCTATTGAGACCTTACCAAGGATCTGGGATAGGCATCTATGGATTTTGCAATTGACTGATTGTGAATGTGTCAATGCCAATGATGTTAAAGAGGTGCTCCAATTGTATCTATTACTATTGCTTGCTTGCTTGCCTGTTCCACAGTCATTCTATTTCTATGTCTTGTATGTTGTTATCTTCTCCAGCTCTTTCTCTTCTATTCTACTGTATTATTATTATTACTGCTATTATTATTATTATTATTATTATTATTATTATTATTATTATTATTATTATTATTATTACTATTGTTGTTGTTATCATCATCATCATCATCATCAATTTAAACTTAATTTACAGTCTGGGACCGGTAAAAACTTAACAGTTCAAGTCCTAACTAAGGACCTAAGTGCTCTTAAGGTAGTGTCTGAGTATATATTGTTATATTATATTTTTGTTATGTTATGTTACTGTAATTCAAATGTTGTCTCTGGTTTGTAAGGTTTTCTGAAGCAACTTATGGGGGGGAAAAAGCCTTTAGAAAAGGGTGAAAGCTTAATTTAGAATATTTTGGACAACTGATTGCTAGACGTTCATGATTGGTAACATTACATGATTTTATTCCTTTATGTTATGTATCATTATTTCACATAAACTTTATAGTTTAGATCTGAAATCTGCTAAATTACATTTAGCAGAGTAGTAATGGCGAGCTCTATCTTGCACAGCCTGTTTTGTACTTGGTGGTTTATTTAATCTCTAAATGCAGACTCAAATATTTGCTTGGGCTTATAAACAAAGTAGAAAAAAAAGGCAAAAATGCACATGACTTTAGCAGTAGATGCCAAAGAAAGACAAATACTTGGTACTTACTTGGTACTCCTAAAACAGGGGTGTCAAATTGGCGGTCCGTGGGTCAGATGTGTCATGCACAGGCCATGCCCACCCCAGATCCGTGAAGGGAAAAACATCATGAAACATTGTGTGATGGCAACTTGATGCCACGACTTTTGACACCTCTATCCTAAAGCATGACTATGTGTAAACGTTTAGCATGAAAAATAATAGGGCGTTCAATTCTCATATGAAAGCCATAATGCTGACAGTTACTGTGTAGAACTGGCAAAGCAATCCTACGCTGTGGTTGGTGTGCCATTGCATTGTAATATTTTTTTTAAATCAATTATTGACAACAGTTTGAGATATGGAAATAGATAAAGTATGAATTCCTGCTTGCTTTTTTTATCTTTAAGAAATAAAGCCCTTCCTTTTATGAAATAAAACAGAATACAGTTTGAGCAGTTCCTGAGCTAGTCTAACTACTCTCAGCATAAGGGCTTGGAATCCAGTGAATTCTAAGGTTTATCCAATCTGATATCCACATTGGCCATGCTAGGTGTTGTGGTTAGCCGGCAGCAAGTGCAGATGGCTGAGGAGAGCGATGACTCTGATGAGGGGCCATGACCATCAGGGAGTGGACTGTTGCCTTCAGAGATTGTGGGGGCTGGCAGCAGTGATGAGGAGGTTCCCGAGGAGCCTGTGCCAAGTGCAGATGCATGAAGGATTACTCGGAGGAAAGAACAATTGCAGCAGCACAGGCAACTCGGGAGTAAGGCTGCAAGGTAATGGCCCCTCCCTCAAGAGGATAAAAGCCAGGTTTGAAAAAGCGTTCTTTGCAGAAAGCAAAGAAGCTCTTAAACTCAACAGGTGGACATCTTAGTTCGTGTTTGGAGAATTTTGTAAATTAGTTCTTATCTCTGGGTTTTTTGGCATCCTTGACAAACAACTTGGCAAGGCTCTTTCTTAACGGAGCTAATTAGTGGAAAGCAGCCTTCAGAACAGAATTTGTTATCAAACCTTAAAAGGTGGGGGCTGCTGCCCTTTCTGTGTTTGCTCTTTAGGAACCCGGTTGGGTCAGAACACTAGGTTTCTTTATGAGTAGAGATCCCATGAAGGAAAAAAAAATGTAACTCTACCTGGAGATCAGATTTTATTTATTGATTGATCATCGCACAGTCAGCCAGATGTTCAGACTGGGTTTGGCATTTTTGTCTACCTATCGAGTCCTTATCAAGGACCTGGGATAGGCAGAGCTGGATGTTCGATGGTGTTACAGATATTGTCGTAGGATGGAAGCTGTTCCAAGTAAAGCTGCCTTCTGCAATTGACTGATGGATAATTTTTCAATGCCTATGGTGTTCAAGTGGTGCTCCAGTTGTTTTGGCTTTATACCCAAGGCACCTATTACTATTGGTACTAGCCTTGCTTGCCTTTGCCATAGTCATTTTATTTCTATTTGTAGGTCTTTGTATATTGTTATCTTCTCTGGTTCTTCTGCTGTCTCCAGGCACTGCCACATTCACTATCCAGTCATCATCATCTTGATCATTGTTGTCGTCATCATCGTTGTTGTTGTTTGTTGCACAATCAGTCAAATGTTTAGACTGGATTTGGCATTTTTTATCCACCCATCAAGTCCTTCCCAAGGCCCTGATGTGAACGTTTGATTATTTTCAAAATTATTCGCTGCCCATCTCATGGTTCAAGGCAACTCTAAAATTTATTTCATTTCTCAAATTTTTACACCACCCATCTCACCTAAGTGATTCTGGGTGATTTACAAACAACAACATAAAATAATATAAACATGTAACTAAATATTGCAGTTAGGAAGAGACTAAAAGCAATGTTAAAATGTACAATTTCTTTAGAAGGTAACTTTGACCAAACCTGCATCTCTCTTTTTTATTAGTGACATGAGTTACATGGGATTATCTGAGCTATATAACTGTATCTCAGTTAATTCATTAACTATTCTTGTCTGCACCTTTACTCAACTATGGAAGTATGCCTTTATATCTGTCACATTATAAAACCAAGATTCCATTAAAACTGATAAATCATTTGTCTATGGATGAGTAAAAGCAGACGTTGTATAAGCCAGAAACTTTTTCAAGGATTTTTTGTTATGTTTCCTTATAAAGTGAATATTGAAAATCTGATTTTCCATTGTTTGTTCAGGAAAATGTCATTGGGCGATTGCGTACATCTTTGTGTGTATGAATATAACAAGCAGCAGAACAAGAAACATTTTGTGTATGGCTGCTAATAATTTTTCATGGGGGTTCCTTTCCTTTCTCTCTTCTGCTGTCTCCAGTCATCTTAACAAAGTCAGGTATTTAATACAGTGTCTGAAATATTAATATTTCCATTGCAAGCTTCAGGTTACCTACTCAGAATGACAGTAGTAAAAACAAGTTGTCTATACATTCTTTAAAGTCCTTTACACCAGGGGTCGCCAACCTTTTAGACCTCAGGGACCATCAAACTCATAATTTTAAATCCCGTGGACCAGAGACCCTGGGAAAATCCCCCAAAAAGTCTGCAGGAAAATTCCCCATCCTGTTTTCTTATCGATCAATCATTCTTTATTTGGGATCGCAGGATACCGTCTCCAACTCCGTTCTCGGGGGGAGGAGAGAGAGAGAGAGACACTTTTGGTTTCATGCAAGGCAAGCAGCAGAAGTCTTTCTTTCTCTCCCACAAACTCTGTTAGAAATAAGTCTTTGTGAGACTTGTCATCCCGGCACAGCCTCTTGCAGGGTCCCAAAGGTTCATTTCTGGTGGAGTTTGGGGGACAGAAAGAAAGACTTTTGCTGCTTTCCTTGCATGCAGCCAAAAGCAGAAGAAAGAAATGGAAAGAAGCAGGCCAGGTGCATGGGGTAAGTGGGGCAAGTTTTCCCCCCTCTGCCCTTTCCCCCCTTCCTCACTACCTCGAGTTGTTTGCAATGCAAGCGACACAACCCTTGTGTTTCTGTGGGCCATGTGGGCAGCGCAGCCTTGTGTTCCCACACAGCATGGATTAATTGCTTTGGGGGGTGCTTTGAGGGTGACATTTCACTGTGGACCACCAAAATTTCTCGCAGACCCCCAGTGGTCCCCAGCCCACTGGTTAGCGACCACTGCTTTACACCATAACATGCAAATAGTGTAAATGACCCTACTCTTTTGTTAGCGCAACAAAACTCAGGTGGCCATGTTCCTAACTTTATAAATGACAGATTCGGATATCCTATTTCACAGAAAATAAAATGATCTTAAGCAGAGAAAATCCAAGCTTTGAAACTCTCCATGATATTGGATAATAGGCACAAATTGATCTCCCCATTATGACATGTGCTTCATTTATTATTTCTGTTTTTGACTATGCCTATGTATCAGCACATTAACATTTAATGCATTTTTAAAGGGTGTCTATATCTATTCCAAACAGAGACCTGCATGGCCAGTTATTAAATGCAAGGATCACTATGATTTTAAACAAACTGACATTGAGTTTTCCATCAGTCTTGCCCAAACTCCAGTCGATGTGGAATTAGCCCATGCACATTTCATCCTCAGCACTCCTGGGCAACATTTAGCAATACAAAGCATGTCATCATGTTCACGTTCCTTTGAAGAGACAGAGAAGCATTATTATATGATGACATCTTGCAACTGATCAAAATACATAATTCATGCCTTTCATACAATGACACATTGGATAAAGCTTGCCCATTCCTGCAGGCATTCATGGGTGTTATTAGATGTTATTAGAGAGTCAAGAGCCTAGGACTATCAACTGTTAACACACACACACACAAAAAGCAAAATATTTCCAAGTATTAAAACGTCTGCATTTTACTCTGGAAAAGGGATTATAAAGTCTATAGGCAAAGTTCCAATTACAGCTGAGTGAACAAGTCCCAAACAGATCACCCTATTAATGGGATAGGGACAGAGAAGTGATTTCTGCCAATTTGCAGAATGTGACAGAGTAGTTGGGAGGAGAAGGAACTTTGGGAGAAATGAAATTAAGACTGGCAGCTGCTCAAGGGAATAGCAGAGGCTCTCCCAATTTCTAAAAATCACCTCTCTGCCCTCGGTTTTGCAAAGAGATTTTAACATTCAGCCTATTTCACGCATTCCCAATTTGGAAATTCTCACCTAGATTCTTTATTTTCAGCTTTGTTCTCCTCCTCCAAACAAGCTCCAAGCTTTGCTAATGATCTGGCCTCAGCCTCTGTTGTTCTGCTTATGAAGATCCACCATTGCAAATTGTTTGGAGGAGGAGAGGTTTTGTTCTGGATTTCTTCCCCTTCTAAATAATCTCAAAGACTCAGTTGAAGGAAGGTTTTCTCTCTCTGGAGAGCCTTATTTCTGGCTTCCCCCACAGGCAAGGCAGCATTTACTTCCTCCAGTGCCTGCTCATCATTTTCCCCACCAAAAGAGGTACCAGCTTTAGCAATGTTCCAATTACTTAGTTTAAAACAAAGCAATGCACAATACGCTGTTTAAATGTGTGTGGGGGGGGGGGGGAGGAAACAGCCTGGTAGATAATGAAATAAATCAGTCAATAGCATTAATTACAATCAAAAGGCTGAGCAGATGGTCTGTGCATGGCAGAGAGCTAGGAAGCCCATGTGTTAATGAAGATGGCTCAACAGCAATAAAACACACCTGCTTATTTTCCTAATAAGAAAAATAAGTTGAAGGCAGTGTGTACTTATGGTTTTGCTGTCAAATTCTGCTGTCATCTCTTTGTCCATGTTTTACCTTGATAGTTAATTAGATTTTGGAATCTCATTGTTTCCATCAGAAGTTTTTTTTTCTTTCAAGGGTCTCGCGATGTTAATCATGACATCATAGCAGCAAGGTGATTTTTTCCATATGTGCATCATCCTATTTGCAGACCATATGGCAAATGCTGAAAGCGGAAAGGAGGGCAGGGTTTTCAATCAGCAGCTATAGAGGGATGCCTTTCGTGAATATAAATGATCTACCAGATAGAATTCAACAGAGCTTTTATATTGGAGACATATTCGAGGTTATGAAGTTCACAACTGCAAAATATCCGAGCAAGAAAGTTAGACTTGTTCATCACAAGTAGAATAATACATGCATATAAATTCCCCATGTAGTGCACTTCGTATTAGGGGGAAAACAAAAATCACTTATTTATTTAAGCCTCTCTTCCTCAATCATGCTGTCTGTCATATTAATCTCCCTGTATATGTCTTGTACGCATACATGCCCTAAGTTAAGAGGAATGAAAACTAGCATTCAGATAGCACCCGCTTCAGAGGGGCACTTCACTCATTCCACTCTGGTTTGTAGATTTAGAAGATAGACATACTGGTAGACGTAGATATAGACAGATATAATAGGTAGATAAAGATATAGATATATAATAGGTATAGGCATAGACATATTGTGTTTCTCCAACAATACGCCCCCCCCCCCCAATAGGAAGACCCAGCATGTTTTCTAGGCATAAAATGAAATTAAGCCACTCCCCCCAAATTTAGGCCTATTTTAAAACATGAGAAATTGGGGGGAGGGCGGGGGGAACTTGCTGTTAGGAGCGCCCCGTGGGCAGCCATGCCTTGCCACCAGCCGCTCCTACTGGCCAATCATGGCGGAGTGCAGAGGGTTCCCTACCCCTGCCAGGCACCTTTGCTGCTGACCCAGGTATGGTGCTGGTTGCAGGCCAGGTCAGCAGGCGGGCATCGGCGGCGTGGATGTCGGTCTCAGCAGGAAACTTTACATTGTGAGAACTTTGGCGCCCGCCGCTGCTGCTTCCTCCGCCACTGTTGCTTTCCCTTTGCATTCCTCTACCGGCAGCATTTCAACCGCTTCTCAGGCGGGGGAGCCACCTTTGTAGCTTCCACGATTCCTGCCAGCGCTGGCAAGAGAACAGCAGCAGCACTGGCAGGAACCATTGAAGCTACAGAGGTGGCTCCCCCGCCCGAGAAGCGGCTGAAATGCTTCCACAGTTCCCATCGGCACTGCCACTGTTGTTAGAGACGGCACTAGTGAAAGAACAGCGGCAGCGCCGGTGGGAACCATGGAAGCTACAGAGGCAGCTCCCCTGCCCGAGAAGCGGCTGAAATGCTTCCATTGTTCTCGCCGATGCTGCCACTGTTCTCTCGCCAGTGCCGGTGGGAACCATGGAAGCTACAGAAGTGGCTCCCTTGCCTGAGAAACGGCTGAAACGCTGCCGGTGGAGGAATGTGAAGGGAAAGCAACAGCAGCAGAGGAATCAGCAGCTTCGAGCACCAAAGGTCTCGCGATTTAAAGTGCCCTGCCGAGGCCGACATCCATGGTGCCACCGCCCACCCTCTGACCCGGCCTGCAACCAGCACCATACCTGGGTCTGCAGCAAAGGCGCTTGGTGGTGGTAGGGAGCCCTCCGCACTCCACCATGATCGGATGTTAGGAGTGGCTGGTGGCGAGGCGTGGCTGCCCTCGGGGTACTCTAGGCAAGGGTGTGCAGGGGGTGATAAATTAATTCACCCCCGAAAAGATGGCCTAGCCATTTTTTCGGGGCTCAAAAGAAAATAAGTCCCGGCCTTATTTTCTGAGAAACACGGTAGCTATAAGATGGATGGATGGATAGATAGATAGATAATAGATAGGGATAGAGATAGAGATATCAAACTTCTTAACTTCCTGTCTCCCTCATATGTTTCTTCAGCTGCTTAAGCAAATCTGTTCCAGCAGCTATGAAGACACCTGGTCTCCCAGAAAACCTCAGGATTGCCTTGAAGTGTTAAGCCAAGAGTCTTCAAACTTGGAAAGTTTAAGACTTGTGGACTTCAACTCCCAGAATTCCTAAGCTAACATGACTGGAGGAGGAGGAATTCTGGGAGTTGAAGTCCACAAGTCTTAAAGCTGTCAAGTTTGAAGACCCCTGTGCTAAGCCCTCAATAAGCTGCATCTAGAGCTCTTTTAAAGAGCAGATCTGGAAGTTAGTGTCTATTCCCATGCACATTTGCATGAATAGAGAAGTCTTTCTCATAACTTGGTCCTCAGATATTTTGGCCAAGGATGGGCAATATGTGGCACACCAGATTCCATCAGTCCTAGAATTAGAATGGACAAATGGCACTTGCCTCAATTCAACATTTACAAGTTAAGACTAGCAGATTAATTTTGATCCAGAAATAAAAGTTCACTTGGAATCAGTTTCGGTGTTCCAACTTTTTGGTATCGTCTGAATTTCTGGAACACTTTTGAAGGAAGCTCTAAATAAAAATGCCTGAACTGGTCTGGATATTGACCACAGCCAATAGATAACTGAAGCTAGATCTGATCTCTCCAAAATCAGGGATTCATTTAGCATTCAGTGTAGAACTTGATGAATTCATTCCACAACTGCTATAATAGAACTCCGTCCTGGACTAGATTTAAACAATTGTCCAGGCCAGCCAACATTAAAGCTTTCAAAATTGCCATCTATCCCAATGACATCATGTCCTAAGAACCAAGAAAGACATGTGGATTTACTTCTGAGTAGTTTCTTTTATTGTTCCTCACCTATGAAAAGAAACCTTACCAACCTAAAGCAACTATTTGCCTCACTATTGATCATCATCATCATCATCTTTTAACAACCTCATAATCCTTTGTGTGGTGGAGTCTGGGCAACTGAATGGAGCTAGCAGAGTGTTTGAATGGCCGGATGCCCTTCCTGCCACCAATGCAGAGTTTTGTTCAGCAGATACAGTCTCATTGTGCCCAGAGAGAGAAAGATCTGCCTCTACCTAGGATCGAACTCACAGCCTCCTGATTGTGAGGTAAGAGCTCCACTTCTAAGCCACCACACTACTTCATTTACATCATGATTGATGTACTCTGGGAATTGCTAGGGAAGGGCATTCTGATCTTTTTTCTTCCTGAACAAACTATCTTCACTCCCTCTTTGTCTCTGGAATGCAGTCTCTCCATCCTCCAGAAGACATTCCACCACAATAATTTATCTTTCTCATCCAAAATACCAGATACAATATAGTGCACTACTCTGACTCTTCATCAATCTGTTGCTCTCCAGTAAGGTTTGCAATACAAAATCCAAAATTCTTGGAGAAAGTTTTTTTTTTTCATATAATGCTATTCAACAAAGGCAAATAATGTTTGCTAGTCATTTCGTATTGCAATTTTCATATGAAGAGAAATTTTAAAAAAGTACCAAAAGAGTTGTAAAAATTGGGGAATGAAGAGGGATCAGTTCAAATTAATTGAAGATCATCACCCATTGTCAACTGTTTTCACGTGCAAACACCATAAATCATAGAGAATTCTATATTATGATTGAGGGCCTGTAAATGCTATTTAATACTATTTAATGGGTGTCTCACCCCTCAGGGGACGAGTTAAATTAAAAAGTATGAGCTTTTTTAAAAAATCGCTTGTTGACTTTGCTTACACTGATCTTCCCAGATCTTTTCAGGTATTTATCTTTTTTGTGTATCTACTTTAACCTAGTTTATTTCTCTGATGAAAATGTTTATGGAGGGAGTGGGGAGGAAGAAAGTCTCAGTATTTAAAATAAAGAACCATCAGTTCTTGGGTAAATGTCATAATAGTGAACAGCATGAGTTTGAATGGAGTCTTTCCTCTTTTCATGCATAATAGCAGAATTCACATGCTGATTGGGATTTTCAGCTTCTTCTGAGAAATCTTAATTTCATCGATATGATCCTGCTGGGATGCCCTAATTTTATTTCTTTTCTCTCTCTTTGGAGCTCCATGTGTTGCAAATGTCTGAATGTTCTGGAGGGAAAGGAGCAAAACAGTGCAGTAAACACAGAATGATTCATGGGAGACAGATGAGAAAGACAAAACTCCTTTCAATGTTGTACAAATAATTTTCCTGGTCAAGTAGGTTGGGCTTTAACACATTCCAAATTTCATCAGAGGAACTCTAAACTAGTAGGAATTAAGGACTGGTGTCAGCTTTGGAAGCCATATTAGTACCAGACACTTCCACACTGCCACATTCTTGAGCCTGGCAAAACGGGAGGGGGGAATTTCTTGGAGCGTATGTAGTTAGACATAATAGCATTCTTCTTCTAAGTCAAGGTCATGTTATTGCTGCACCTGGTTGAGGAGTGATTGGGGGACAGATGGTGATTGGGGCATGTGATGAAATGAGGGGTGCACGGGGTGGATTTGTAATATTTTACTTATTGAAGGGAAACCTGGAACTTTTAGATTCGGGATTTCCCAGCTGTGCCAGTATGCTACTCTAATAAAAGGAACTTTTGAGAAGATGTCTGTCTCCGAGTTATTTGTTGAGGTTGAAGTTTTCTGGAACTCTGATAACTGTACTCTTAAGCACGGAGATCCAAAATAAAGTTCACATTCAGCTCACCTGTTGATTGGAACAGCCACTCTTCTGTCATCTTGCGCTCATAAATTAGGAATTAAGGATAAACCTCCTAACAGTGAGGACAATTAATCAGTGGAATAGCTTGCCATCGGAAGTTGTAGTTCTTCTAGATGATTAGAAGTTGTCTAGTCATCACTAGAGGTTTTTAAGAAGAGATAGACAGTCACTTGTCTGAAATGGTATAGGGTAGTGGTGGCTAACCTTTTTGGGCTCCTGTGCCAAAAATTGTGTGCGCGCTTGCCACTCGTGCTCGCGTGCCAGCACCCAGAAGGCAATGCACATGCAATCCCCACCCACCCACCCCCGCTGCCCCCTTACCTGCACTGCACCTCAGAGCTAATTTTTGGCCGGTTTGAGGCCTTTTTTGGCCTCCCAGAGGCTGGAGGAAAGCTTCTGCAGGCTTTTGAGGCCAAAAACTAGCCCTGTTTCGTCACTTCCGGTATTTTCAGAAAAACAGGAAGTGATGAAATGGGGCTAGTTTTCGGCCTGCAAAACTTGCAGAAGCCTGCAGAGGCCTTCCTCAAGAAAATCAGCTGTGAGGCATGCACATGCACAGTGAGGTAAATTTGACTGCAGCTTGCGTGCCGGCACAAATGGCTCTGCATGCCACCTGTGGCATGCGTGCCATAGGTTCACCATAGGGTTTCTTGCTTGAGCAGGGGGTTGGAGTAGAAGACCTCCAAGGTCCCTTCCAGCTCTATTCTGATTGTTTGATAGTTCTGATAAACGTTTAGCTCAATTTTATAAAGGTAACAGGATTCTTCTCTTGCTGATTAATTATTAACTCCTTCTGGTTGCATTAGAGTCTTGAAGTTGGACGAGCCATTGGAAAGACCTGCGACTGACTTTAACAGATAGTTCTATGTGTGGGTCCTAGTGTGAAAAAATAATCCCTGGTAAAAGTAGAACCCCTCCACCCTTTTTGTTAAAATCCAACAAATATTTGAGTGGACAACTTGGAACAGGCAAAAAAATGAATGGTTGAGTTTCTGGCTCACCACCACCACTAGATCAGCTCATAACATAGTTTTTCATGCTCTGGGGCATTTTATTCATAGGACCATGAGGGCTTGGAAACAATATCAGAGCTGCTTTTCTGCAGTCACTTCCTGGCTGTTTCTGTTCTTGCTTAGATAGCAGATGCAGAAAAGAGCAATGACACAGTGCACTCCTTTTCTTCCTCTCACCCAACCTTCAGTTGCTCTTGTTAACTCTCCATTGTATTGTGTCTCTGATTCTTTTCCTTCCAATTCTTGCATGTGTGAATTCCCTAGTCCCCCAAAGCATATATACCAGCATTCAGCGATATATGATGCTCTTTGTTGCTGCATATTTCATTTCTCTCTTTCTCTTTCTTTTTATGGAGAGACTTTCATAAAACTAGTCTGTATATACAATCTCTTTTATTAATCTTTGGGGCATTTGTCAAAGAGATGGCATGTAGTAGAGAAAAAAGCTTGAATTAATAGGTTTACAAGTGGGAATTACTGGAGACACATCTGACATTTACAAGGAATATGATTTCTTAAAAATGAATCTTCTAAAAGCTTAATACAGCAAGGGAGCTCTTCAATTACAAGGGTCAGTAAGTTGAATCTGTCCATCCTGTTTGCTTGATTTGGAAGGAAATGCTATGTCTTTTGAAAAGAAAGGAACAGGAGAAGCAAACCTTTCTGGCAATGTTCTCTTGTTTCTAAAATAACTTCCTCCTGAAACTCCAATTCTTTTTTTTTTTTAAGCTGTTTTATAGGCCACTTGGGTTCACCAGGCTGATTTGGGACCTGTCCACTGAAGTGGTGCTGATTTGAATAATTGGTACAATGATATTGGATTTTTATATTGATATTATTTGATAATGTATTGTGAACCCCCTGGACTTGAATAGCATGAGATTGTACATAAATAAATTTATTGCTTTTCAGAATATTTGGCTTTGCTTCCATGATCCTCTCAATTGGCTATTGTTTGAAAGTTAAAGTCCATCCTGCACATTGGATTTTTCTGTTTATTTTTTCCCCTGCATTTTTTTTTCTTCCATTGCATCACATAATAACTGCCTGTTTGGAGACTATTCAAAGTTATGACGGCAGTGAAAAAGTAGCTTTACAACTAATCCTCCCACTTATACCCCATAGTTCAGACACTTTCCAACCATCTATATTGACTTGATTGTCATTTGTGTGCTTCATGGTCGACTTCTGACATGCTGAGTTAATGGAGAAGCTGGCAGTAAAATTGCAAGTCATGATCACATACTGTCTCAATTAAAAACCACAGGTGTTCCGTTTAATCACTGCAACAGTAGTGAGGCTGGTCATCAGGTGTCTCACTTAACAACCACATTATTCAGCGTCAGAATTGCAAATCCTACTTGCGAGATTTATCTGTACCCAATTTTGCAGAAACATTAAATAAAATTACACGAACAATTCCTTGCCTTATATCCACAAATCAATGTTGCTTCCCATTCATTCTGTATCAAGCAGAACCCATTTGTCCATTTGCTTCTCAACGTGGCTACCTGCCACCATTCTTGTTAGTTATTTCTTTTTCTGCTTGTTCGTTTGGTTTTTCATTACAACTACAACTGGGAAATATGTTAAGCTAAGGTTCCACATTCCCCTCAGAGTGTTTTAGAGAGTAAGCATTTAACCTTTCCCCTCAGTTTTAGTCTAACAGGCTAATTACAGTTTCAAACATAACTCTTACAGCCTTGGTAACATTAATGTCAGAAGCCATGAAATATGGGATACGGCTCGTGATCAATTATCACATGTTAATTGCTATTATGGAAAATAAAATAAAAAATTCAAGCCAAACAAAGTATACTAAAAAAAAAATCCATGATAGATAAATGGATGGATGGATAGATGGATAGATGGGTATAGAGATGATATAGAGATAGATACAGAGGTGGTATTCTCCAGAACTGGTCAGAACTAGTAGTGGAAATTTTGAGTAGTTCGGAGAACCACAAATACCACCTCTGACTGGAGATTTTACAGTATCCTTCCCCTGCCACGCCCACCAAGCCACGCCCACAGAACCGGTAGTAAAAAAATTGAATCCCACCACTAGATAGATAGATAGATAGAGAGATAGAGAGAGAGATAGATAATTTTGTGTGTGTGTGTGTGTGTGTGTGTGTGTGTGTGAGAGAGAGAGAGAGAGAGAGAGAGAGAGAGAGAGAGATTTTCAAAGCTTTTTTATGTATCTTCCTTAGCCAATTGTCATTCGCAAAAGTGACCTTGTTTACACATTTCTTGCCATCAGATTCCTTCACAGAGTGAGGAGTTTTTCTACAGACTTCCCTTCATTCTGAAAGATCAGTTATTTTTTTATAGCCCATGGTTTCTCTCAAAGCTTAGTAGAAGTTCCCTGCTAAGATAACAAAGCAAGAATGGAAAATTTCCTCTGAAACAAAAGTTAGAACTTCATGACATTCAGATTCTAGGCCAAAGTTTACTCTGCAAGACTGCATTTTGTGTGGCTCTACTTTGAAATTTAAAATGTATCTGACCATTGCATGAAAACAAATAGTTGGAGATGGGTTTTTTTGCTCTCAACTAGTGCTTGTATGGAGTTTGGCAAACCAGCTGATGTCGACAGTTTGGGAGACAAGAATTGATTTCAGCAGTAACAAAATGGGGGTATTAATTTGCATATCCTGCTTTTTTGCAGCTAATTTTTTTCTAATCAGTTTACACTATGGTGGAGAAAGGAAAAGGATTGTAGAATGCCCCCCTCCTTTTAAGGCAGTATTTCTTAAGCTTGGCACTTTTATGATGTATGCAATTCAACTCCCAGAATTCCCCAGCCAGCTTCGGTGGCTGAGGAACTCTGGGAATTGAACTCCATATATCATAAATGTGCCAGGAGTGAGAAACACTGCTATAAGGACTTAAGGTCAGCTTCAATCAATTTTGCTGCAAGCTATTCCTAAATTTGATCTTCTTTCAACTGTTTAGTCTACTTAAGCTGTAATTTTAGAAATCAAAGGTATATGAAGGTCATATAACACCCCTTTTCGAGTCACAATTCCCTCAAGTGAGAATGCTTGTCGTGCATTCACATTTGAGTACACTATAAGGAAAGAACAGACCAAGGTGACCCTGTGGGCTGGTTTGAAATTATATTGTGTGACAATGTTATTTGGGGAGGTGCTAATGTGGTTCTTTATTTTCACAGTAGTTATATTATACAATTTCAAAAGATTGTACGTGTCATTAAATGAGACTTCTATTGTATGTAAAAAAGGCTAGTGATTTCAGCAGAGCCAGCATTAAAGGTGACTTGTTTTCTTAAAGCAGGAAACAGCTGATGTTTTTTTTTTTTCAAACAAAGGTATTTAAACGCATTTAGCAAAATGGCAGACAATGAATAGTCATTTTGGTAAGCAGCTAAAAGTGGGAAGTATTACATTTGGTAGGATCAAAAGGATAAACCGCAGAACAAGATTAACACGCCGATACCAAAATGTTGCATTAAACTTTGAAAACCCTGCAGATTCTTCTTGTGATAATGACTGACTGTATTTCTAGATGCCGAGCTGAATCGGTAGCAAATTTTATCTGTGCAATCTGAGTGGATCTTGGGAATGAAAACCAACCAGAGCTATTAAAAGATTAATATTGTGAAACAAGAAAATACCCAGTTCACTCTGTGCTATTTAGATGAAAAGATGAAGAAAGTGAGCCATGATGACTGTCAGAGCAAAGCATTCAGGTTTTTTTAAAAAATGAAATCACTAAGATTCATTAAATCTGTGAAAAAACAACAGGCGTTTGAGTAATATTCAGTTTTGCTAAAGTGAACCAAGGTATTTATTTGGATTCTGGCTACTGAATGAGATGTACTAAATGTTTACATTGAAATATTTTCAAAGCCAAATGTATGCTGTTAAAAATATTTAAAGTCTATTGTTTAATCTAGCAGAGTGCTCTTTATGAATTTTCCCCTCATCTTTTGTCATTCTGATTTTCAGATTTTTGGGGGGTCATTTTTAAGAGTATCCTTTATATGCATTGCAGAAGGACTTGATTTTAAAATGAACAGGATGCTATAAGGTCTTCTGACTAGAAGAGGTCCCTTCCAGTCCTATTATCTATGTTCTAAAATCTCACAATGCATTTTTGTCATTGTCATAGAAAGGACCTGTCCTTAACACAGCTACATCCTTATTTAGAAACTGTCTTGAGTACTGAAAAGAGGGGAAGAATATGGAAATCATGTGTAAAAGTATTAGGAGTATTTGTGTTGGTAATTCACAGTTTTGTTATGTTTTTTATGCCCTTGAATCAACCGTTGACTTGATCAAAAGTGGTTTGCCATTATCTGTGAGCCACAATGGCACAGTGGTTAGAGTGCAGTACTGCAGGCTACTTCTGCTGCCTGCCGGCTGCCTTCAATTTGGCAGTTCAAATCTCACCAGTTGACTCAGACTTCCATCCTTCTGAGGTGAGTAAAATGAGGACCCAAATTGTTGTGGGTAATATGCTGACTCTGTAAACCACTTAGAGAGGGTTGTAAAGCACTGTAAAGCGGTATGTAAGACTAAGTGCAATTGCTATCTTCTTCCCAAGGCTGAGGAGGAGTGACTGGTCCCAAGGTCACCCAACTAACTTCATGCTTGGGCAGAACTAGAAGTTATAATCTCCCCGTTTCTAGCCTGATGCCCTAACCAGCACACCAAACTGAATCTGTCTATATATTTTGACTAAAAATATGTATTATGTTTTTAAAATGTACAGACCTCAATATAGACATTATACATGTATACATAAAGCATGCACCTTACTGAGCCCCTTATTAAGGCAGAAATTGTGTGTCATTGATTTGGAATTAATTCCTATTATCTTTAATCGACTCGCCTTCAATCATTCATTAGGACTGAATCATTCATAACAAAACCTCAGACTTTCATTTGAATGTGAACTAAAGAACTCACATTATTTCCCTCACATATTTTGCCCTCCAGCCACTAGATGACTTCAGGGTTTGATTGTAAGCATTGGCTACTGTGAGAAATGTCTTTTTAAGAAAAGTGTAACTCATTTGCAGGAGCATCTAAGAAACCTAGAACATTCATTTCTTAGGAAGGTAAAGTTCCTTTCCAGTTTTGTTCTGATCATAGGCAACCAAGTAATGCAAATTAAGTCACATGAATAAAATAGTCATTATTTTCAGAATTCAGTAGCCACTATTCATTATGTATTAATGAATAAAATAAAATGTGACTGGGTTTGTTTTTTTTGTTTTTGAGGAGGAGGGTTTAATTTTTTTTTGTTTTTGTTTTTTTTGCTGGTGTGTGTGTGTGTGTGTGTATGTATGAGTGTATGTGTATATGTATGTGTATCTGTATCTGTCTGTCCGTCTAACTATCTATCTATCTATCTATCTATCTATCTATCTATCTATCTATCTATCATCATCATCATCATCTATATATCTATATCCATCTATCCATCCATCATCTATCTATCTATCTATCTATCTATCTATCTATCTATCTATCTATCTATCTATCTATCTATCTATCTATCTATCTACCTTGATGGAGCCAAAGGAAAAAAAATGAGAAAATACCTTTTCATTGGAAGGAAGGAAGAGAAAAGAAAGGAAGAAAGCAAACAAACAAACGATGGGGTGAAGGAATGGTGGCAGGCTTCTTATGTTACATATCTCCTGAAATATGAAGCCGTTTGCACCAGATTTAGTCTCCTGGAGCTGATTTTTTGATAGTGATCGTATTTCATTTTTCCACCTGTTTTTGTCTGGTATTTACTGAATAAATAAATTCATTGAATTTCCTAATAAGAACTGCTTAATAAAATGCTTTCTTGTGATAATGTAAATATTAGTGCTACTGGATATTCATTAATCTAGTTGCTTGTCTTATTTTCATGTTATGTTCATATGTTTTAAATAAACAATATTGGTCTATTAATTAGGCCTGCACTTTTATGGGGGTGCTTGTATAAAAAGCCTGAGTAAAATCTCTCCTTGAAGTGGTTTGTGAAGTCATGCTCCTATACTTCTTAGAAGTGAGATGCATTGCTTTTCTTTTCCTTCTCAACTTGTACTTGCTGTCACTGGAAGAGCATTTGTGTATGACTAGCATATCTAAAGAACCCTTATCCTACAATGCCAATGAAAATAGCTGAGGGATAACCCCATCTCCAAGCACATGGTGTCTATATCAAAGAGAAGTGTATAGCTGAGGTGTGCTTAAGTCTCTTTGAACAATTAGGAGATCACCACAATAAGAAAAAGATACTGAGACTGAGAAAGAGTGCAGAAAACAGCAACAAAGATGATCAAGAAGCTGGAAGCTAAACCATATGATGAACGATTAAGAGAATTGGGTAGTTCTAGTCCAGGGGTGGGATTCAAATTTTATTTAACAACCGATTCTGTGGGCGTGGCTTAGTTGGTGGGTGTGGCTTGGTGGTCATGTGACTGGGTGGACATGGCTTGGTGGTCATGTTACTAGCTGGGCGTGGCCAACTCCACATCACTCACATCGAGGCAAGCATCTCCTCGCCTGGCCTCTCATGACTGTGGGGATGCTGCAACAATCGTAAGTGTGAAAAATGGTCATAAGTCACTTTTTTCAGTGCCATTGTAACTTTGAATGGTCACTCGACACAAGCAAAATACCAGCAAAGGAGGAAAAGAAACCTCCAAAGAAGTTCCAGAGACAGGAAGTCTAGTCCTGCAAAGAATGTAATAAGGGTTAACGGAGAGGCAGTTTCTGTAAGCAACACCAGAATGTTTCCTTCCTGCCTTCCTTACAGGATTAGGCCAGTAGTTTCTTCTAACAACCGGTTCTCTGAACTGCTTAGAATGTTAACAAGCGGTTCTAGGGAATAGGTGCGAACTGGTAGAATCCCACCCCTGATCTAGTCTAAAGAACAGAAGGAGTAGGGGTGACATGATAGCAACCTTCCAATAGTTAAGGGGCTGTCACAGAGAAGAGAGGGACAACCTATTCTCCAAAGCACCTGAAGACAAGACAAGAATATCCAATGGAAGCTTATCAAAGACAGATTCAACCTAGACATAAGAAGAAATTACCTGGCAGTGGAAGGATTAGCCTCCAGAAAGTGTGGGTGTTCCATTACTGGAAATTTTGAAGAAGAGACTGAACAGCCGTTGGTATACAGTCTTGTGCTTGAGCAGGGGTTTGACTAAAAGACCTCTAAGTCCCTTCAATTCTGTACTCTGTATATGCTTATGATATGATATTTGTTATGCTTTGGCCTTAATCAAAGTTGCAGGCAAAAATATTTGTCTAGAGAGAAGTGGGAGAGTCAGTTAGAAAACAAGGATTTCCATTTCATTTAAAGAGAGTGCTATAATATATGCAAACATATTGCAACATCTCTGTAATATGAATAAAAATGATGCTGTGTTCAAAGCTTGTTTTGGATGCTATGTCCAAAGTTCAAAGTTTGACAACAATATTAATATTTCTGTTTTTGCTAATTTTGTTTTCCATTTTTCCCACTGAATTGATTTTCTTTGAATGGCTAAGCAGCAGATTTCAAATAATAGTATTAGGAAAGATAGCAAAATTAATTGGCATATCAATATAAGTATGGTGAATGTAATCAATGGTATTATTTGGAGCCAATAATTGTATTATTGCTAATTAGGAGGTACATATGGCATTCGGGTCTTTTATAAGACCTAGTTCCAGATTTCAATCAAATGAGAATGGGGTTATAAAGGAAGTCCATCAATTATTCCTTTTTAAGCAAATTCGCTCTCTACTCAAATAGAATCTGTCGCTGTATTTAACTCATGGATTGCATTAATATCCATCTTGAACTATTTCTAAAATTGTAAAGATGGGTACCAATTTAGCATGTTTGAAAGACTGCATACAAAATTAATGCAATCTTTAAAAAAAAAATTGCATTTCTTGCTGACCTAATTCTTGCCCACATTATTTGGGCATAAAAACATATAGAAGATAACTTTATGTGTTTTTCTGCCCAAATAATTACCTGACAGTCATTTTACATTTGCTAAAAATTTGATGATGAAAGAAGACACAACATTGCCCAGAATACCTAAAATCATTTCCAGTTTTCTGAATTTTCTGGAAAATATCCAGCCAAACTCAAAAAGGCATAATATGTTCAGCATGGAAAGGGAAGTTATAGAATTCTTTGAATGCTCTGTTTTCAAATGGATAACTGTACATCCCTACAAATTTTTACACGTTCCTGTAAATTTTGTAAACCCCATCAAAACCCAGGAAAACCCAGATTGTCTTCTAAAGTGGCTGGAAGGTGCATTTTGAGTAACATGTCTAGAACACAACCTAAAACATCTATATGTTTCTGAAGACTGATCCCTATCTGCTCCCTATGATAAAGGATAAGGGTTATGATGCACCTATTCTTTATACAAAAAGTTGTTAGATAGTTGAATCTTGCTTTTGTATTAGTGACAAGGTGGTACCTTTCTCTGAAATTGAGAATAACAAGCTAGTTCAGAGGCCTTAGTAAGATTGTGTATCCACCAATTTATCACTCTCTTAACATTTGTTCCCTGTATCACTGTATATAAAATACTACAGCTGGATTCAGCTATTTCTATGATGCATTTGTTTAATATAAAAGCAATGGGAATCCATAGAGACCATCACCCACTAGCAGAAGTCAACATTTTTAGCTTCTGAAAGATATTTTGTACCAGACAAATACAAAATTCACAAGTGACTCTTTTTATTGGCTCTTTTTTGCCCTATTTAGAACCAGGTGGTTTTAATCAGCACAACCTGCTCCCTATTAGCAAAGACTTTGCATCCTAGATTCCTAGCAGATTGTGATTTCTCCTTTTCCCTTTTGTGGTGAATTGCCACAATACTGTTATATGGATACTATTCAGCAAGCTGTGTAAAAGAAAACAAGGGCAACATTAAAGCAACCATTTGATTTGCAGAATAATCTTAATAAAGCACAAAACCTAGAAATATTATTAGAACCATTTAAAAAGGTTGAAAATGATCTTTCATTTCAATCATGACATTATAAACTTCTTTGGGCACAAATCTGTAGCAAAACACGTCTTCCTCTAACCCTTCTACTTTGATTCACTTGTGTTCTAGTGTGGAATTGATCCATAGAGGTTGACACTTGTGATTTTTCTTCTTAAAAGCTGAGATAGCTTGAAATGGCAGCTGTCAATCTCAGGAGCAGCTTTGGGTTTTTATTCTCACTTGCTGCTATAAGACGTGGTGAGACATGGCAGAGTTCACGGGCGCCATAGCTAACACACCAACTGTTAAGGTTTGTGAATTAATCACATGCATCTCACAGTTGGCAATATACGCAGATTCTCACAGGTTCCTTTTTTTTCTGTCAAGCTCAGTAGCTGCAGCATTTAAAATGAACAGTCTATTAAAAATACTGCATTGTCCATCTTCTGAAATTAGATAAAGGATTACAAAAGCTTTTATCCAGTCTTGAATCCATGCCTTTCAAACACAGTCACACAATATTATGGTAGCTAATATAACATGTTCAAGTATTACCTGGAATGGAATGGGACAACTTGCCACTCACTGTGGCCAACTCGCCATGACCAACTTGCCATGGCCACCTTGCCACAGCCAACTCACTATGGCCAACTTGCTGCAAGACAACTCAGCACAGCCAATTTACCATGGGACAACTCACTGTGGGACAAGTTAACAATTCTATTTAATTATTTAAAATAAATTTAAAATATATATTTTAGTTTTTGTCATTCACAATTCTTCTGTCCCTTCTTTTGCCAACTTTGTTTAATGATTCTGTTCCACTATGTCTTTAATATTAGTGTAACTCTTGTCCTACAAGTGAGTTATTCTGTGGTGAGTTGGCCACAGTGAGTTGGCCATCGTGAGTTGGCCATGGCCAATTGGCCGTGGTGAGTTGGCCATGGCAAATTGTCATAGACCCTACCTGGAGTGTTCAACCATAAGCATCCTTTCCCCTACTGGGTTGCCTGCCCCCACTGACTTTGCTCTGAAGCAGGAGTCTCCAAACTTGGCAACTTTAAGACTTTTAGACTTTTACTCCCAGAATTCCCCAGCCAGCTCTACAGAAATGATATCAGGTTCTGCAGAAATCCATGAAGAATTCACATCTTTGAAGCATTACACAGGCATTAACTTTTCTGCAAGGACCCAACAAACCAACTTATGTATGTTTGTAGATATCTGGGGAGCACTGTTTTTTCTGCAGTCACAATGGACCTACAATTACCTTTAGGAAACTGGCATCATTTGACTACAAGGGCAAAGCAAAAGTTGGAGATTTTGACAATACAAAAGTGATATTGTTACTTCAATGTGTCCATTTTACATCAGTTTCAGTTTAGCACAAATAGCCTTCATGTGAGAGGTTATAGGCTGCTAGCTTCATGCTTTTACCAGGCAGACTGCTAGCCAATATTTAGGTTTGCCATACATACAAAGCTGCACTCTGTGTACACAGAGTCACTTCATAAACTAACAAAATATGTAGAAGTGTCAAATTTTACCAATATTTAACAGCTGGGCAGTGCTTTAGAATCCATTCCAAAAAGTTGCTTTAGAGCAATGTTTTTCAACGTTGGAAACTTTAAAATGTATGTTTGTTGGCTGAGGAATTCTGGGAAGTCCACACATCTTAAAGTTGTTAAGGTTGAGAGACATTGTTTTGGAGCATGGAGGAGCATGAATATCACACCTATTAAACTTTTTATGGCAGCCACATCTTTTAATTCGTAATTCTCTGTTTTCGGAAGGACCTTTCTGAAAGTAAATTGGAATTGTTGCACAGCTGTAGTACAGCAAAGCCTCAATTTAGCAAAAATCAATTTGGAAGACTTGGCTGCAACCAGCCAGATCTTGCCCAGATAATCTCCCTGAAAAAAAAAAAGGAAAAAAAATCCACTGCATTGAAAGTAGTCCCTACAGAGGATTTACTTTACCTTATTTTATGACATCAACTGTTTGCATTATTAGTGTAATTGGGCCATTATGCAAATGATGCAAATTATGCTGTTCACATCAGCTTTCTGGTCTCTTATGTTCATACCTACACATCATTCTTTGATAGCATACCTCGATAATAGTATTAAAAGGGCCCTAATGTGCAAGAGTATGCAAGTGTTTCCCTTAATTATTGTAGGAGGTACTTTATTCTTTATTATGAATCTGAGCCTGGTTACTGTTGTTTCCATTTTATGTCTGATCACAGAGGAAAAAAGGACTTTGAGAATGAACATGTATATATTCCTCTTCTGGTTAGGCTCCAAATTTTCGGGAACTGTTTCATTCTTCTGCTAGAAAAATATAGTCTACAAACTGACCCAATACAAAATTGTGGCTTAAAGACCAGGTACGATAGATCATTGCAATTCTGCCTGCCTCTAACATCTGCTCATGATTTGGTATTCACTGCTAGAACTCTATGTAGTCCCTTTCCAAGCAACTCCAAACAAAAAAATAAATCTTCAAGCTGTATTTATTCCAGCAACCTTAATAAATCTTTTAGTTGCTGCAGTTGTTAAGTAACAGAGAATCAGGAACTCTTGTTAAATCTATTGCAAATCAAGGAGAGATCCTAATCTACCTGCAACCTCTCTTCTCATAGAACAGCCATAAAGCACACTGACATGTATCCCATGGCAATACTTTAGATTTCTGGACAGATACCATACCTAATGAGTGGACTATCAACTTACATTTTTCACTTGGAGGATTTCTCCATCTGGAATCTACAAAGATGCCAGGGTAGCAGCTTCCAGTCAACAAAAGATGGAAGATATTCTTTCTCTATTATTTACAGCCTCTGGTCCTTGCGTGTGGCATGCTCGTTTGTTGTTGAGACAGCTTTGCACAATAGCCATTCACACTGTTGCAAGAGCTAAGTTTACTTGCATAAATATTTAGTTAATTATTACTTTGGCTTATAAACTCAGGGGTGGGATTCTACCAGTTAGCACCTATCCGCTAGAACCAGTTGTTAACATTCTAAGCAGTTCGGAGAACTAGTTGTTAGAAGAAATTACTGGCCTAATCCTGTAAGGAAGGCAGGAAGGAAACATTCTGGTGTTGCTTACAGAAACTGTCTCTGTGTTAACCCTTATTACGTTCTTGGCAGGACTAAACTTCCTGTCTCTGGAATTTCTCTGGAGTTTTTTTCTCCTCCTTTGCTGGTACTTTGCTTGTGTGGAATGACCATTCAAAGTTATAATGGCACTGAAAAAAGTGACTTATGACCATTTTTCACACTTACACTTACGACTGTTGCAGCATCCCCACAGTCATGAGAGGCCAGGCGAGGAGATGCGTGCCTCAATGTGAGTGATGTAGAGTTGGCCACACCCAGCCAATAACATGACCAACAAGCCACGCCCACCAACTAAGCCACACCCACAGAACCAGTTGTTAAAAAATTTGAATCCCACCCCTGTATAAACTGTTCCATTTCTGAGGGTTCCAAGTAGGGGTGGGATTCAAACGTTGTTATTACCGGTTCAGAAAGAGTGTGATTTGCATGCATATGTGCCTGATGCACACTGCGCGCACGTATATAACTTTTCCAAAAAACTAAGAGCTATGCCACCTGGACAGCTGACAAGTGCTGCTCAAGGGGAAAACTCCTCTTCTTTCCTGCTTTTTCAACCTCAGCTGTGCCTCGCAAAAAAAAGCAGGAAATAAAGGATAGCCAAGAGCCCGGGCGGGCAGGTGGGCCAAACAGACAACCAGAAGATTGTTGCAGTGAACTGGTGTCTGCTGCTCTTCAGTGCTACTGGTTCTATAGAACCGAGCTGAACCGGTAGCATCCCACCCCTGGGTCCAAGTCATGTTTTCAGAAATAATGAAAGATCATAAAAGCCATAACTGTATTCTGAAATATAAATATAATAACCTAAACCTCACAAACTTACACACAACAAGAAGAACAATGTAACACCAGGTAGCCAAATTTTCAAATGTCCCTAAATACATCACTGAAGTCTTCACAGTTGTTTGAAGGGTAGGCTGGTTCCAGAGTTAAGGGCATATCTTTCAGAAAGTGAAGAAATTATGTAGCCAGATCCCCAAGTACAAAATCAGTCAAAATGGTATCAGTGTTGTCTGTAGCTAAGCATTCTTAGGCTCCATTGCAGGAATAAAAACAAATGCAGATGTTGACCAAAAAGGACAAACCATTTCCAAAATCCATATTAGACATGTAGGAAATGTTGGAATAAGTTTTAGAGCAGTGGCCCTCAACCTTTTAAGCACCAGGGACTGGTTCCATGAAGAGAGGTTTTTCTGCAGACCAGAGGGAGTGTGGTTTCACGTGCTGCCTGCATTCCACGAATGGGGCTTCGCTTGTTTGCACAGCCCAGTTTCTGGCATACTGTGGCCCAGTGCCGGTCCATAGACCAGGGGGTTGAGGACCCCTGTTTTAGAGAAGCCAGTTAGGATAAATTTGCCTGAGTGCAAAATACTCCATCTTGTATATACTACCCCATTTATATTTCCAATATTAAGTGGTGCAGTGGCCGAGAGGTGGAGCTCTCGCCTCACAATCAGGAGGCTGTGAGTTTGATCCTAGGTAGAGGCAGATATTTCTCTCTCTGGGCACAATGAGAATTTATCTGCTGAACAAAACTCCTCATTGGTGACAGGAAGGGCATCTGGCCAGTAAACACTCAGCTCCATTCAGTTGCCCAGACTCTACCCCGCAAGGGATTATAGGAGCGTTAAAAGAAGATGATGATTTATATTTCCGATATTGCCACCAGCCATGGTTAGTTTGACAGGTGAGTTGCTCATCTGAGAACATTTCAGAAGTTTTTTTTTTTTTAATTAAAAGTTTTTATTGATTTTAACGACAAACAAAAACACAAAAAACATAAAACATAACATAAAAAACATCATCATTCTTCATATATTTACAGACAGTGTATCGGTTGGTTTACCACTCCTTTTTGTGCATCCATTTCATAGTCATCATAATAATTATGTTACATAATAACTCATATTATCAATCAACAATTATATATCCTAATATCATTATTAAACAATCATTTGACTATAATTTTACTAATTCATATTTAAGCGAGATAACTGTAATTTAGTTACTTTATTTTATAACAGATCATAAAATCATACCAAGTCTATCTTAATAAAATATTCTAAAAGTGTTATCAAGACCAAGAAAAAATGTATATTCGTCATTTCCTAAATTTCTAACTATTCTATTATTATATTGTATTATCTAACCATTGATAAAAAAGATCCCAAACTTCATAAATTTGTTTATCTTCTTGTTCTCTAATTTCAAATGTCAATCTACTCATTTCAGCACATTCCAATATTTTCTTAATGATTTCTTCCTCTAATGGTATTTTCTCACTCTTCCAATTTTTAGCAAATACAATTCTCGCCACTGTTAATACATTTACAATCAAATACTTTAAGTTTTTATTATATGTATCAGGTAAGATTCCCAATAAAAAAATCTCTGGCTTCAAATCTATATGTTTCTTTGTCATTTTTTCCAACCATATGCGAATTCTAGTCCAGTATTTTCTGGCCTCCTCACAAGTCCACCACATATGGTAATATGAACCAGGAATCTGATGACATTTCCAGCACTTTTCAGATTTGTTCTTGAACATTCTTGCTATTCTTGTCGGGGGGAAATGCCACCTGTAAAACATATTATACAAATTTTCTTTATATGCTGTTGACATTGTCATTTTATAATTTTGAAAACATTTCAGAAGTTTTCATGTTGAACTTGATATAGAGACTTCTTACGGAATCAGCTTCCCCTGATTCTGAATGGAAAGAACTTTAGGGCATGGAAGTGGCTTCACAGAGAGAAAGAGTCCTTAGTGGGAATATTTAACATAAATTATAACAATTAATTCCACATAGTTAATCCCATAATCAACAGATGGGCTATTTTAGGTAGTTAATTAGTTAGTTCATTAGTTAGCTAGCTAACTAAATTTCTATGCTACCCATCTCCGATACAGGTAGCAGGTCTTATCTGCAAATATATTAAAGGCAACAACTGAGGTCAGCCGTCAACAGTGCCTGTGGCCTCCACTTGTCTTCTTCAGGCAGGAGGTATGTCCCGTGAGAATTATGTACTGTATCGGTGGGGAGATGTGCATACATGGTTTCTTGAGTAATATTACTGTAGCGGGGGGAGGGCACACTCTTAGGATTGTCTGATATTTCTCCTGGCATGATAGATGCTTAATTGCCTAGGTTCTTAAGTTCAAATCCTAGCCTTGGTATCATTGCCCAGCAATTTGTTAGCATTAGTGCAGCTGGGAAGTTCATAAAACATTTATTAGGAAGAAGAAAGAGCAGAGGAATAAGGTTCTTGTAATGGTATTTATTCTGCTTGACACTGAAATTCAGCTGAAAGTTTCAGCCAAGGTTAAGGCAAGTGATCCCAGTATAAGGAAGTTATGGTCATAATTAACTTTGTTTTTAAAACCAAACAGCCCTACCCAGATAGGACATTATGTTCCATTTTTGCTCTTCAGGAACCAATATTGAACAAAATATTAGCCAATATTAGATGATAAAAAACTTCAGTTACTGCAACTGGTTTATACCATTTTTTTCTACCAATACTTGTCATAAAATGTATATTTATGTCCTTTTCTCAAATAGCAGGAATACTGCAGTTGTAGAACCACAGTGCTCTCATCTTTAATTGCTTTTTTCTTTTATTTAATGTTCCTTTGCTTAATTGACCACAAGGCAACAAGGATATTAACAATGATAAAAAATATCATCAAAACATTCAATAGGAAGAAAAAGCCTAATTGTTTAATGGGTAAATACAATGACATACTCTATTATACTACAAATTATAGAAAGTCATGTCTGATTCTATGATCCAAGTTTATTTTTAAGTCAAAGACGGTATTTCTATAGCCAAATATTTGTTAATTCCTTTCTTATCATAAGTGAAACCAGGTGTGTTCTTTTTTTTAATCGCACGTAAGGATCCCCAAATGAGAAAGTCTTTTTTCCCCTAAGATAATTTCTGAGGTATTTATTTTCTTAAAACATACACCGGCCCACTAAATTTAATAACTTAATAAAATGCCATCCATTCTTATCCTGTTCCTCTCCAAATGTGTTGTGACTACAGTTTTGAAAAAAAAACCTTAAATAGTTTTGGCTGAATAAATTTCAGACAGGTGAAAATGTGGACACTTAATTGCAACACATCTGGGAGGGCATCAGCTTGAGAGAGAGAGAGAGAGAGAGAGAGAGAGAGAGAGAGAGAGAGAATGCCACCTTACCAGTGCCCCACTCATCAACAGCACTCTGAATGATGGAAAACTATCAGCGTGATTGCCCCTATTGTGACTTAGCTTTTGAGTGCTTCCTTTCAGGAAAAATGATCTGCTGATGAACAAAATGGAAGCTTTTGTTCAAATCTATTGAGTGGTTTTGATTTAAAAAAAGTTTTGCATCTGATGATATTTCCTGCTATCCATTCTGAGCAAAAAGGGGATTTATTGTTTCTCTGGCCAAACACGTGCATAAACAGAGAAGAAATATTTATTCAAGAGTGAAACAGTGTGATTTTAGTACTTCTCTTTTCAAATTTGAGGTGGCCTTCAGCTTCCAAAACAATAGATGATGTTTATTTCAAAAAAACATGATCAGGCACATGAACTCAGATGGGTCATCTAGCAAGTCAACATTTGGTTTAACGTTTAATTACTTGGATTTTCTTAGAGGAGAAATGACATAGGGTCTTATTTATTGACTTATCTGCTTTACATTCCACCTCTTCACTCAAGACAGACTTCATAGCTGTGCTTCTCTCATTTTCCCCCAATGCAACAAACTCTAAGAGGTTGGATTGAAAAAAAGGGACTGGCCCAAAGTCACCCAAGAAGATCTGCTCTTTGAGGGTAGATTTGAACTTGAGTCTCTGTTGTGCCAATCTATTCCTTAATCATGGCAATGCATTGCCTTTTATGAAAGCTGATCATTAAAATTGCTATCATGTTTAAAAGGGATATAAATCCTGTTTTAAAAATGAAGAACAACAGGCACAGCAGGTGTTTGTTGAGAGGTAGTACAATTTCAATGAGCTCTGTATCATTGGTTTGTGCTTTTGAGTCACACTTGACTCCTGGCAATTGTCTGAACAAGATTTTCTGAAGTGGTATGTCATTGCCTTCTTCTTCTTTGGGCTGAGAAAGAATGACTGGCCCAAGCTCACCCAGATAGCTTCATGCTTGAGACAGGACTACTCACAGTTTCTGGGTTTCTAACAATGCATCTTAACAATTACATCCAACTGGCTCTCCTATATCAAATAGAACCTCTTGTTTTACTGCAGACCAATGTTTTCAGTATTAGAACACTACTTGGTTTTTCGAAGGCATATTGAAGTTGCTATTATGATTTCCTTCTTTGACCTTGTTTGCTAATACTACCTTTCACTCTAATTGGTTGTAGAAACCATCTAATTTTGCCACTGATATTACTGTGCTCTTCTTACTATCATAACTCTCCTCTCAGAGGATAAGGCGTGTTATAGGCAGGTGGAAGGTGGGGAGAAGAGAAGATGCCAAGAGTAAGCAGCATCCTGAATGATAAGAAGAAGGCAAGTCTATGGCAGTCATTGCTATGCTTATTTTCAAGATTCAAGTATCAAAAATAACACAATATTGGGTGACACCAATTGCAGACAATGATCCCCAAATAAGAAAGTATTTTTCCCCTAAGATAATTTCTTAGGTATTTATCAATTTTATCAATTTTGTTTGAAATACAACAAATGTTTCTTCAGGTCACTGTGAAACACAAAAGTAGATTATATTCTACAGTAATATTATGGTCAAATAATTTATGCTGTAAAGTAATGGAGTTCAGCCACACAATCTCTACTCCTTTAATTGAAAATTAAGTAATGCAACTGTCAGAATCCCTGAATACTGACTGAGTAGACCAGGGGTCTTCAAACTTGACAGCTTTAAGACTTGTGGACTTCAAATCCCAGAATTACTCCTTCAGTCATGTTGGCTCAGGAATTCTGGGAGTTGAAGTCCACAAGTCTTAAACTTGCCAAATTTGAAGACCCTTGGAGCAGAGCCTTCCTTGGTGCAATAATGCAGGAGATCCTTTGATAGAGCCTCATCCTCAAGCCACAAAATGGATCGCAAGCCAAACAACCATCATAGAAATGGGTTTGAGGCCAAAGATGGCAAATTTTGGTTGCAATGAAAAGGTCAGAACTCTGGATTATGCAGACAAATACACACTCTTTTTTGCTTTAAATAAATGGGTTAATTAGTTGACTTGGAGGACACACCATCTTTAAATGACCAACTTATGCCTGAAAAGGGGAATGAAAAGGATTTTGACTGAATTTTTCTGTAGCCAGCTTTCAAGGCATCTGCTTCCCAACAGCTGCTGGCTCTTGCTTTACTTAACATTGGGACACAGAACATAAAATAATAAAATTGGAAGAGATGTTGGAGGTCTTCTAGTCCAACCCCTTCTCAAGCAGGAGATCCTATACCATCTCAGAAAAATGGCTGTCCAATCTCTTCTTTAAAATTCCCAGTGATGGAGCACTCACAACTTCTGGAGTTAAGCCATTCCACTTATTAATTATTCTTACTGTCAGGAAATTTATCTTTAGTTCTAGGTTGGATCTCTCTTGAATTATTTTCCACCCATTATTCCCTGTCCTGCCCTCAGGTGCTCCTTCAATCATCCATCATATAGTTTTAGCTTTCAGACATCATCTTTGTTGCTGTCCTCTGCACTCTTTCTAGGGTCTCAATATTGTGTTTGCATCATGGTGACTAGAACTCTCTTTTTGTTGATGCAGGCTAGGAATGCATTGGCTTTTTTTGGTAGCTGCAGCACACTGCTGGCTCTTACTTAAGTGATACTCTAACTGATTCCTCTCACAGTTACTATTGTTGAGATAGCTTGCCTGTCCTATACCTGCGCATTTAGATTTCCTCACCTAACTGCTGGACCTTGCTTTTCTCTTCTCATTAGTGAATTGCATTGTTGGGATGGGGCCCAATGTTCAAGTCTATCAAGATTCATCTGATTTCTGATCAGGTGGAACTTTATCTTCTAAAGTTTTTTTTTTGTTGTTGTTGTTGTTAGTCCCCCAACTTCTGTAGTCTGCAAAGCTTCCTTTTTATCCCTAGATCACTTATCAAGAAATTGAAGAGTATTGTGCCTATGACAAAACCTTGAGGTATTCCACTGCATGCTTCCCTCCATGAATAGTAGATGTAGTTTCATTCAGGACTACATGCTGATTGTGATTGGTCATTTTGTTTATGAGTTCCACACCCACAGCTAAATCCCTTTCTCAAACTCCAGCTCTTGAACAGCATTTATTCATTTCACTGCCTTTGGTTTTGTACATTTAGATAGAATGCATTTGGATAAACAAATCCTAATTTTCTAGAATTTGTCTGTTTGGAAGTAAGAAATCAGAGAAATCAGTGCTTAATTTAAAATGTGGCTACTATATAACTTCTTTACTAATGAGCTAAAAAAATCTTGTGCTAATCTGCAGTGTAAATCACTGCTTAATTTGAAAGATTCATTTTATGAAATGTTTTGAGTGATGGGTTAAAATCCTGTAGTGGAGGAAGAAATGATGATGGGTAAAGATGATTAGGGATGAATGCAAGTTTTCTTCTAGTGATGAAATGTCAACTGAAGTGACAGTTTCTGTGCCTCGCTCATGGCAACAAAATGTAGAGAAAGAACTAAAAGCATAATGGGAGAATAAAGCTGTGTAGAATGGGAGATATTTTACCACTTGAATCTGGGTATTTATACCCAAATGTATATGACAGCAAAGGTGGTTTATTAACATTCAGTTCCTTTCTGTGGAATTTATATGGAGAATGTGAAAATCAACCTTCCTTTGGAAGCAGTACTGTGCAAACAGTATTTTGGACAACACCCATTCATCCAGGATGAAACAAAGTGTCCTGCCTTGGATAGGGAGAGGTAAAGGTTAGGTAAAGGTAAATGTTCCCCTCACACTTACGTGCTAGTTGTTTCTGGCTCTAGGGGGCGGTGCCAGCGAAGAGCCAGCGCTGTCTGAAGGCATCTCCGTGGTTATGTGCCTGGCATGACTAAATGCCTAAGGCACATGGAACACTGTTACTTTCCCACCAAAGTGGTCACTATTTTTCTACTTTTTGGAATTTTTGTTTTGTTTTGTTTTGGCTTCCCAATCAAACCTGTAGCTCTGAGAGTTGCTGGTGGTTTTCCAACCAGTCTTAACTTGTTCCAAACATGCTCAGCTTTTCAAATTAGCTAATGACATCTGAGTTGCTCTGGGGCCAATTCCATGGGTGGAAGAAGGTGAACTGAGTGATCATAAGCTAAAAATGTAGTTTCTTCCAAGCCAAATTATCTTTTATGTGTTTCTATGTTTTGTTATTATTTCCTATAAGCAATATTACTTTTTTATTATTCTTTTCAAAGAAATTATTTTTTTTATTCCTATAACAGTCTATAACTCAACGAGACCAAAGATTTATGGAATTTTACTGATTTTGCAGGATATCTGGTCAACACTAAATTTTGGGAAGATTCCACTCAATAAAAGTGATAATATCTGACTAATTTGGTTCATATTGAAAAGGATAAAGAAGGATGGATCTGCTTAAGATCTGAATGTGGAAACCATCTGAAAATCTATAGCTATAAATTACATTGGTTATCTATCATCCAGGAATGTCCAATATTTCCTGACCTTATTAGAAAATTACAAGTATCTAGCCAGCTTGGCTGCAATTGTTTTCAAGGCCAAAGCCATATCTTTTTGCAACTTTAAAGCAACCATGTATTTTTTCCAGGGAATTGGAAGGAGCTGTTAATATCACATGCAGGAGTTTAGAAAAAGGCCTCATTGCTTCAATGATACAAAAGGAGGAACTTCATATTATAAGTACCACCAATTCAATGCTGTGATATGAATGAGTGAATGAGTGATTGTTAACAGAGGACCATCTGTGTAGTTTCAAGATCACCAGAAGTGATAGTTCCACTCTATGCTGCACCAATGAGGCAACATGTGGAATTATAATGCAGAAAGGATGCCGAGGATTTGGAAAAATTGTAGATAGGTATGCAAGGAAGATGCAAAGAAGGCGAAAATCCTATGAAGAGTGGCTAAAGGAACTTAGTGTGTTTAGTTTCAAGAAGAGAAATCTGAGGGAGACATGAAAGCACTCTTCTGATACATGAATGAATGTCACAGGGGAGTAGATTTATTTTTCCCTAGCCCCCCAAGGGTAATACAAGAAGCAATGGGTGGAAGCTTTACCATGAAAGCTACAAACAAAGAAGAATTTTCCTGTCTATGAGAACTATTAATCAGTGGAGCAAGCCTCTCTTTTGAAATTGTGGATATTCCATCACTGGAGGGTTTTTAAAAAAAAAAAAAAAAAATATTGGATAGGTCTTTGTCCACAATCGTTTGAGAATTTCTGCATTGGTTGAATTAGAAGACTTTCAGACCCCTTCCAACCCTATGATTCTTAAATAATCAAGATTATCTCAGTATGATTAATTGATCAACATAAATGTAGTTTCTTCTGAGATTTCCCACAAATATTAATGTATAAAATTACCAGGCCAAGGTATGCAAGGTATTCAATGGTATAATATTCCCCTTCCCCTCAAGAATATGGTTGGAAGGTACATGATGCCACAAATATAGTTAAACTGGGTGAGATCTGCTCTGTGCCTGGGTGGATAGCTAGTTAGGAACTACATGGAATTTGCTTTGAGTTTCATGAAAAAATGCTGGTATATTTAAAAATATAAAAGAATAACAGAGTTGGAAGGAATCTTAGAGGTCTTCTAGTCCAACCCCCTGCTCAGGCAGGAAGCCCTATACTATTTCAGATAAATGGTTGTCTAATCTCTTCTTAAAAACTTCCAATGTTGGAGCATTCACAACTTCTGGAGGCAAGTTGTTCCACTGATTAATTGTTCTAACTGTCAGGAAATTTCTCCTTAGTTCCAAGTTGCTTCTCTCCTTGATTAGTTTTCACCCATTGCTTCTTGTCCTGCTTTCAGGTGCTTTGGAGAATGGCTTGACTCCCTCATCTTTGTGGCAGCCCCTGAGATATTGGAACACTGCTATCATGTCTCCCCTGGTCCTTCTTTCCATTAGACTAGACATACCCAGTTCCTGCAATCATTTTTTATATGTTTTAGCCTCCAGTCCCCTAATCATCTTTGTTGCTCTTCTTTGCACTCTTTCTAGAGTCTCAACATCATTTTTACATTGTGGCGACTAAAACTGGATGCAGTATTCCAAGTGTGGTCTTACCAAGGCATTATAAAGTGATGTCAACATTTCATGTGAACTTGATTCCATCCCTCTATAACACTATATGTTATATCCATCTACAACACTGATATAAATTAGTTTTATCAGGCCAGCTGCTGTTTTAATAATGAATGTGAACAGGAATCTTCAAGACTTGTTGTGCCTTTGGCTCTTCCTTCCCTTGACATAGTTTTCTCCTTTTTGGGGTGTTAATTTCCCATTGTGCAACCCAGGTTAGTATTTCCCCTTCCTTTTGTAGATTCAAGTGTAGGCTGATTTGGTACGCATTTGAACACTATTTAGATAATTTAGTTTATAAATAACAATTCAAGCCTTAACCAGACACCTGTAAAAAGATCAAAAATGAATCGTTACCCAGGAACAATGTCAACATTAGAAGTGAAGCAAAGGGCCGAGCCTTTTGTTCCCCTGAGCAAAGGAAGATGTAGGTTAAGAGGGCTGTCAAGAAAGGAAACTTGATGAAAGAGCATTTGATGAAATGACACACAATACTCTCTGATTGCCCTCAATTAGCCTATGCAAAGTGGGAATTAATTAATTACCAGTATTGAAAGGGAAAAAAAGCTTCACCTTTGTCCCTTATTTCAAGCTCTTGCCTTTATTGAGTATTTCTCAGGAAATATTAATGAAAGACCTGGAAGTGGTGGCAGTCATCCTGTCCGTCTTTCTTCAGCCTTTTTCTTCTTTCAGGTCTACTGAATAACAAAGCTGATCTTATAGGATTATTCTTATTGAATGCCAGTAGTTTAAACAATCAGAAGATGGCAATCATAGATGGTCTTGAAAACGTAGTGAATCATTTCTGCTTCTCTTTGGGACTGGGCCCCTTAGAATTCCTATACAGAATGTAGAATGGTTGATGTAAGTCTCTCTATTTGCCACAGAGCCCTTTTCTTACATAGCTATTAATCTAGTTCAGTAGTTTCCAACCTTTCTGGCTATAGGATTATCAGCATTGGGGGAGAGGGGTGGTTCCTCACCAGTAGGTGCACATACTTCTGTGATGTTTAATGTGATGGTTTGAGCCTGTTCATTTGAACCTGGATTGATATATCCTGACCGATTTGTTCTTTGATCCCTCTTTAATGGATGAGCCGACAGAAATATATATATATATATATATATATATATATATGTGTGTGTGTGTGTGTGTGTGTGTGTGTGTTTGTGTGTTTGTACTAACTGCAGAAATCTAGACTGACTGTGATTTCCATTATAGGCAAAAGAAAAGTGTAACAAATAGACATGATTGATCTTTAATTCTTTTGTTGTTTGCTCACTATTGCAAAGAAACTGCATAAAGTATGAAAGCACTTAAATCCATTCATTTGCTTGTTGTTGAACAACTCTCAGAAGTATAATACTTCTCTTTACAGGAACTTATAGGTGTATGTTCTTCCAATTCAATTTAATAAATATTGAAAAGTTATCTGGCTGAAGCATGGAGAGAGAGAGAGAGAGAGGGAATTCTGATGGAGGATTTGCTGAGCAAAATGTACAGTAGAAGAGCATTGTTAGCAAAAACATGCCTGGCTGGGAAAATAGAGCAGGCAATTATGTAGTGACTGGGATGTTCAGTGAGAAAGATGTGCTAATCTTTTTCATCCTGGAAATATACAATATAAAGTCAAATAGCCTCTCAAAAAGACCTCTGGCTTTTTACAACGGGCCTCATGCTTGAGTCCACCATGTCTTCTAAAGAATGTCTTTATTTATATCCTTTTCCATTTTGACAGCATCCCTTGCTCTGAGGCAATAGCAAAAGTAGGACTAACAAGGCAGGGATTGAAAGAAAAACCACTTTTGGATGAAGGAAAAATTGAACAGAAGGTAGGCCAGGATATGTTGGTACATTCTGAAAAAATTGTGGTGGGTGTTTAAGAACTTTTGACTCTTAATCATTTACGAACGCACTATCAACACCTTCCCAAAGATCAGTTTATAGGTTATTATTCAGAAGAAATGCCCAATGTTTTCAGTGGAATTTAATATTTAATTTAGGGAGTGTAGTTTAAACTTAGAGCAAAAAAGAAAAAAGAAAAACAACATGGGAAAAACAAGAATGTTTTGCTCAGCTGAAATTCTTCTACTGAAAACAGATTTCAAAGCTGAGAATATACTGATGCTGCCAAAAATAATATAATTTGTTATCTGATTTCCCTACTTCCAGCTATTGAGTTGCAATGTGTGGCTCTGGTTATTGACTTGTGGCTAAGCACTTCCTGGAAGTCTCAGATGTGCTCATCTCTTTTTTATAACATAAAGAAATGCAAATGTGAGACAGAGGAATTAGTGAAATTCTGGAGGTGGGAAGTGATATTTTCTAGTGTTGTCACATCAATAAAATATTATTATATCCTGGGGCAAAAGAGGTTTCAAAACTATCTGTGAAAATCCTTTTTACTAGCGTGAAGGTAAAATGCACATTTTTCCTTCTTCCCAGTTATTACAGTCCCCTCCAACTTTTCAGATGTTTTGGGATTGAATAATCAAGCATTTTTAATGATTAGAAGGGGTTTTCATGCTCCATTTTTTTTTATTTCAGAAAATAGAAGCAATTCCATTTTTCAATCAACATGATTAATTTGTATACTCTAAAATACCTATTCCTTCATTCATATTGGATCTGCCAATTACAAAAGGCATTAACTCATTCACATTTCTTTTTAACCTCTTCTTCTTGTGCCATATCCATCATAGGACATTGGCGATCACGTTGGAGATCCTATTTTTATGAACAGCCATACGAAAAAGTGTTGCTGAGTTTTGTCCAAACTAGTCCCTTAGATTTTGAAGCCATGACGTTCTCCTTCTGCCTGGACCTCGTTTGCCTTCAATCTTTCCTTGGAGGATTAAGTGAAGTATAGCATATTTTCCTGGGCGTCACATCACATGGCCAAAATATTTTGGACTTTTGCTTTTTAATGGTTTTGATGACCTCACCATAAACTTCACCATAAAAAAAGGTGGAAGGCACAATATCTCAGCGATAGGGCAAGTGCATAAATGTTTCTGATTTGAATCATGACTCTATCATGGCTCAAAACTGAAAGATCTCTGGAGAAACATAGCTTGTCACAGAGAACTAAACTGGATTATTACTCATATAATAAGGATAAGCAGGTAGTCCTGCTGTCTATCAATATCATTTATATTCAATCATTCATGTTATCAAACAATCATCATTAAAATGTTCAAGACAAATCATTATCTCTTTCACAGTCAATAAATACACTTTCTACATACTCTCTCTCTCTCTCTCTCTCTCTCTCTCTCTCTCTCTCTCTCTCTCTCTCTATATATATATATATATATATATATATATATATATATATATATATATATATATATCTATATCTATATCTATATCTATATCTATATCTATATCTATCTATCTATCTATCTATCTATCTATCTATCTATCTATCTATCTATCTATATCTATCTATATCTATATAGATATAGATAGATAGATAGATAGATAGATAGATAGATAGATAGATAGATAGATAGATAGATATAGATATATATAGATATATATATATTTTCTTAAGTTTTCCTGGGTATTTATATGTATGATATTCAGCTTTGTTTGGGTATTTTCCTACATCATTACAGTAGTGCTTTTAAAGTTGTAGCAACGTTTTGGCAGAATCTCATCTGACATCATCAGGCTTCTGTATTGTGTTCATCTGTGAGTCAGACTTTTACAGTTGTTTCAGTTTTAAATTTGGGGCTAGCCTACTGCTGTGCCAGAATGGTTTTTTCTTCATCCTGATTGGTTGGGAGTCTTGGTCTGTGTTTATTGGTCTTGGAGTTTGCTGTGTTCTGCTTGATTGGTGTTTCTAATATCTTCTGTCTGTTTTGTGGGTTTTTTTTTGTCTTGATTGGCTGGCAACATTGTGTTTCCTGTATTGGAGGCTTTTAGTGCGGTTTGGCTCCGAGTAAACAGACGGCTATCATTTATTAGGAAGCTAGGTTTCATCTGGGTGCCTGGTTGGGGTGTGTTTGAGCTGGAGGTATGGGGGGGGGGGGAGACAAATATATATTTAAGTGAAGCTCCACAAAATGTACATGCACAAAATGCACAAAAAATCCAAAAATGCTTCAAGACAGATACTAGTAGGTTCAGTAAATTTATGTATCCCTTCATGCCCTAGTGGAATCCATTTTGCTGAATCACAATTTGTTTCACTTTAAAGTAAAACTGTGATGGATTGTTTGAATATTTTTAGGGCAGCTTTCTCCTTTTTGTAAATGAAGAAATATTCCACACATAGATGTTCATTTGTAAAACTCTCTTAACATGAATCCCTACATATGTTTCTGTATGTGCCTGTGCAAGATTACTGACTCCTGGTCTTGGTAGCTCCAGGATTCATAATCATTCTACAAATTAGGAGAGTATCTGAACAGATATTGAGAGTAAGGGCTATTGTTTGGATTCTGTGACCTTCGGGGCTTCACTTATCTATGGCCTCAAATAGTAATTCAACCCCAGAAATCTGAGGATGGATGGATGCCCTCAAGTCTTAGAATACTCAGAAGAGGCATTTGTTTTCAGCTGAGTTGGTCTACCACATTCCTCATAGCCCAGAAGAGTCAATGGTTAAAATATGGGTGGAAGACAACAGCAGTGCACAAATTCCACACACTCAAGAGCCACACATCAAACTTTGTACAACTATTACTGCAAAAGTAGACCCCAAATGGGCAGGGACATCATTTTCTGCTTTCTGCTAATTTCAGAAAGTTGTTATTTAGTTAAAGAATATGCTAGCAACATTAAAAGCAAAAATGTTTTATTTCCCCCCCATCAATGCAAAATGCTGAAGAAATGTAGGAGGAGATCTGGTAACATAACTCCCTCTGCTGTTAAAAACAGTACAGCTGTGTTTGATGGGAAAAGTTACCTCAGAATACCTGAGGGCATGAACACAGTACTTTCCTACATATCCTTAAAGCTGCCACAAAATCCCACAAAAAGACTTAATTGGGATGAGAAGTCCATGTGCTCAGTTGTCTCTTTTTGCCCTCAAAACCAAAAGGGGGGAGTTGTAGAGGGAAATGCCTGAACATTTTTTGTTTGGCATGGGGGCAACTGAGGGGCAAATTGGATTCCTTAAAGGCTTTAAAATCTCTAAAATAATTTTATAATAAGCTTGATGTTTAGTGGGTTTTTTTAATGGATGTGTGTGACACTTCTGCTGAAATTAACCTCTATTTAAATACAGCAGAAGTGCTATGCCCACCTTCAGAAAATGAGGGCCCAGAAAACTACAGACCTGTTGGCTAGATTCCTGCACATGGCAAGGACCTTGGATAAATTATAAGAAGCCATTTTGTGAGCATTTGGATAGTGTTTCTCTCAATCACATTATTCTAGATTAACCCAGTTTCCTTGGAAAGTTTTGGAATTTAACAGAAATGTGAAGAAAAAAATGCACCTATGTCAAAACAATCTAAGACACAAATGCTGCATAGGGAGACCTGATTTGGCAGCAGTAATTGTGAAAAGAACCTGGATGTCCTTGTTAACCACAACTTAAATATGGGACAACAGTACGACATAGCTGCTAAAAAGCAATATGCTGTCATAACATAGCACAGAATCAACCTGTGCCTTGGTCAGACCCAGAGGTAGTATTCAGCAGGTTCTGACCAGTTCTGGAGAACCAGTGGCAGAAATTTAGAGTAGTTTGGAGAACCGGCAAATACCACCTCTGACTGGCCCCGCCCCCATCTCTTCTCTGCTTCCCGAGTCCCAGCTGATCGGCTGGATCTTCTTTGGTGCCCTGCACAGGAGAACGGAGCTGGAAAGCAGGTTAGTGAGGTGGGGAGAGAATGGTATTTTGCAGTAACCTTCCCCTGCCATGCCCAACAAGCCACGCCCAGCAAGCCATGCCCACAGAACTGGTAGTAATTTTTTTTGAATCCCACTACTGGTCAGACCCCACTTGGATGTTGTGGCCTGGGAAAACCAAGCCCTGTGAAGAATTGTGCATGTTTAGTTTATAGAAGAGATGACTGAGGGGAGATAGATAACCATCATCAAATGTCTGAAAGACTGACCCATAGAAAAGGGAATAGAGTTATTCTCTGTTGCCCAGAGGACAGGACCAGAAGTAGTTGTTTGAAACTACAGGGAATGAAATTCTGATTAGATCCCTGGAGAAACCTTCTGCCTGTATGAACTGTAAATCAGTATCAACTGAGAAGTTTGCAGTTGTTGGAGATCTTCAATTATAATCTGGATGGTCATCTCTCAGAGATGCTCTGCTGGACCCTGCAATCAATAGGGGTTGAGATAGTGACCTCTGTGCTCTTACTGTGCACTCTGTCAAGCAAAGGAGCATGAGGTGCAATGTACAGGATCTTCCCACAAGGGAAAGGAGTGCTGAATGAGAGCCAGAGTACTCTACTGATTAGTATGTCAAAGTAAGACAGAAAGATGTTCAAATCCCCACTTAACCAGGAAACTAATAAAATGACACCTGTCCAACTAATTTATCTCAGTGCTTTTCTGACAAGAAAACAGGAGGGGAAAAACAGCATCCAGAAAATGTGGGACATTTATGTGATAAAATGAGTCAAATATGGAGGAAATTTACAGTAGATGTGACAATTTGTAGAAAGAAAAAATTGTGACGTACTAATGGAAGAGATCAGAGGGAAATATTAAGGTTGAAGAATTGATGCAAATAATACAAATAGGATAATGGACTTTTATTTTCTCTACTATAGCTGAAGTCTAAGGTAACAAAAATTATTTCAAAGTCAATTGTTATTGCTGAAGGTAAAATTATAGTATCAAGTAAATCCAATTTTCAGCAACAAGCCACTTTTCCTGAACTATATGAAATGTGACATGGCTCATTGATGGCATATTAATGTTGATTTTAAAAAAAACATTAAATCTTCTGAGCTGTGCATTTCATATTGCTTTTATCCACTATTTTGTGTTCTTTCCTATTGTCCAATACTCATATTGTTGACTGTAGCACTTTTCAAATTGTTATCTCCTCTGATACAGAAAACACAATTGTTTCCATATGCATAAAGTGCATATGTAGTCTATTTGTCAGTGGTACAGCAAAAGCAATGATTCATTACTTTTTTTCCCCTGTGGTGAGACAAATAGTCTGTATATACAGATACCAATTACCAGTAAAGCAAAACTTTTTGCTATTCTCTTGCAATCATTTGTCTGTCTGGTCATAGAATGATAATTAGACTTTTAAGATCCAGGCAGAATCCTCAGTATATTCTGCTGGAGTAAATCAGCATGTTGGAGAAGTGTAGATTAGATTAGATTAGATTAGATTAATTAGATTATTTATGCTTTTGCATAGAGTAGAAAGCAAACCTAAAGAAAGAGAAACAAAAATATGCAAGAAAAGAAAACGAGAAGGAAAAAATATAAAATTATGAAATATAATGCTATTTGATGTTAGCTTCAGCAGTTATTTACTATCATATCAAAATATAATCAAATATAAAATTATGAAATAATTCAGTTAATCCTAAATAATAGGATATCATCCTAAACAACATGTTCATTTTTATCACAGAAATTCTACCAAACAGTGGCAATTATAATTTTTTTCCACCTTAATAAATATTTCTTAATTTCATCCCACATCTTCATACAATTATTCTGAAATAATATGAAATTCTTAATTGGTAGAATAATATCCACTTATGTAAGTTTTTTTTTTAAATCCTAAAACCAATTTTCCCTGTAAATTCTTTTTTATCTTTTGTATTCATATTTTTGTTAATAGTTTAGTTTTCTCTTTATTAATTTTGAATCCATCTAATGCTCCAAATTATTTTCTTCATTAGTGTTCCTACTCCTCCTGGAGGTTTTTCAACTATTAAAACTAGATCATCTTCAAATGTTCTTAGTTCATGTACTTCTGTTTTCACCTTTATCCTGGGTTATTCTTTCATCTTGTCTTAAGAACCCCCAGAAATAGAATATATGCTTGGGGGGGAAAAGTGAAACAGATAAATTTTGTTTCTGATCCCATTATCTCTAAAAACTTACAATTTTGTTTCTGATCCCATTATCTCTAAAAACTTGCAATGCTGACAGGTATAGCAAGTAAACAGCACCTAACAATAGTGATTCCTATTTGAAGGCTTTGTTGCCTGTTCTGAATTCTGTTAGAGGATCTCTCCCTTAGCCAGTATTCCCGCTGTCATCCAAATGCCTCTTTAATGAGTTATATATGTCACCCTTCCATCTTTCATCAGAGTCTGCCTTTTAAAGTTTTGCTTCTAACTTTTAAAGCCTTCTTATATAACGTCCTCCCCATTCTGCACAAGCATTTGTGAAAATCCAGAAAAATATAGGAAAATTACTACAAAAATACCATACCCGCAGGGGTGGGATTTTACCAGTTCACACCTATTTGCTAGAACCGGTTGTTAACATTCTAAGCAGTTCGGAGAACCAGTTGTTAGAAGAAATTACTGGCCTAATCCTGTAAGGAAGGCAGGAAGGAAACATTCTGGTGTTGCTTACAGGAACTTCCTCTCCGTTAACCCTTATTACATTCTTGGCAGGCCTAGACTTCCTGTCTCAAGAACTTCTCTGGAGTTTTTTTCCCCTCCTTTGCTGGTACTTTGCTTGTATGGAGTGACCATTCAAAGTTACAATGGCACTGAAAAAAGTGACTTATGACCATTTTTCACACTTACGACTGTTGCAGCATCCCCACAGTCTTGAGAGGCCAAGCGAGGAGATGCGTGCCTCAATGTGAGTGATGTAGAGTTGGCCGCACCCAGCCAGTCACATGACCACCAAACCATGTCCACCAACTAAGCCACGCCCACAGAATCAGTTGTTAAAAATTTTGAATCCCACCCCTGCATACCCCTCCCTGATTTCAATACGCCACTCAACTTGTCTTTCCCATTTGTATTCTCAAGTCATCTCCTCATTCTCTAGGTACCAAGCAGGCCTCTTGGTAGGATTAGATAAAAGACTGCCAGAAGAAGTTTCCTGTTGTAATAAATATTTATTATGGACCTGGAATAAATTTAGCAGGAAGAAACTTCTCAGAAGAAGCTGATCCCTGTTTTCAGCACACACAAAAATAGGTCCTTCTACAGACCTAGTATCCGCAAACTACTGTTGTTAAAAGAATGTACAGTATTTTTTTTTTACTTAAACTTTTTTTGTAGGTATCATAAGATCCAACAAGGTCAGTGTTTATTTATCTTCTTTAGCAGTAGGGCCTTGAGATCCTCCCAATTGCTAACTTTTGTTTGATGTAGTTGCAGGGCAATTATTTCCTTCCTCAATAGAACTCCAGTAAAAGGGGCCAGGGGTGGGAGGAGAATTTCAAAATATCAAGGCAAAAAGAAAAAACAATAGCTCTGGGCTTGGTTGAACTTCATGAATCATGTGCAACACACATAACCGTTGAAAAATTGAAAAGGCAGACAAAGGAAAACAATGTTTGTTGTCAGGAAACTTATACAAAGGGTCTTCCCATTGTGTTACAGGGTTGGTATTTTCCTCAAGCTAATTTAAATTTTCAAATTCAAATTTTTTTTTACTTCCAGTTCTGTGGGTGTGGCTTGGTGGGCGAGGCAGGGGAAGGATATTGCAACCCCACCCCACTCCAGGGGAAGGATACTGTAAAATCTCCATTCCTACCCCACTCCTGGGAGAAGGTTACTGCAAAATCCCCATTCCCTCCCCACCCCACTAACCTGCTTTCCAGCTCCGTTCTCCTGTGCAGGACAACCAAAGAAGACCCAGCCAATCAGCTGGGACTCAGGAGGCAGATAATAGATGGGGGCGGGGCCAGTCAGAGGTGGTATTTGCCAGTTCTCTGAACTGCTTTAAATTTCTACTACCATTTCTCCAGAACTGGTCAGAACCTGCTGCCCCTAACCTTTTGGGCACCAGGGACCAATTCCGTGGAGATAAGTTTTTCCGTAAACCAGAGGGTTTCGCCTGCTGCCTGCATCCCGCGAATGGAGCTTCTGTTGTTTGTGCTGCCTGGTTTCTGACATGCTGTGACCCGGTGTGGGTCCTTGGACCGGGGTTGGGACCCCTGATTTAATCCAACCTACATCATAAAGTCATAGCAAGGATAAAATGGGATGGGGAGAGAGCTAAGGATGCTTCTCTTCTAGCTCATATGAGAAAGTAGTGCCTGATGTAACACCTCATAGGGTAGCGCAATTAGAATTGAAATTATGCAACTCCAGCTGAATATATGCAGTGTGTTTACATGTGTGTGTATGCATACACACACACACACACACATTTATTATATTGTCCCCCCCCTCTTCCTCCAAGAGCTTAAAACAGCATGAGTGTTCCTTCTCTAGTTGCACATGTGCACAAACATCAACCCTAGTTCAATTGAAAGGCAAGAACAAACTCCAAATTAGCCATGGCTAATTTTTATGGCCAAATAGAGATTTGAAAGTAGGTTGCCTTTTCACCCCATACTCCTAGTGTCTGCTGAAGCTGCTACTACCTTCCAACATCTTTGGAAACAAAACAGCCTTGAAATATTTTAATTACATAGGCAGACAAACTCTGAGCCAGATGTGAACTTATTATAACCCTGAGTGTTTATCTTAATGTTACATAGGAACTACATTTAGCTAAAAGAAACTCTAGCCAGTTTTATGAACAGGATACATAGCTTTCTTCCTAAACTACGCTCAGTGGAATTTGATACAGTTCTGAATGCATTTTTGTTTTGCACATCTTCGAGCAAAAAATATAAGATTTATGAAGTGCTTCTAGATTCAGAAATATTACATCTGAAGGCAGGACAAGAAGCAATGGATGGAAACTAATCAAAGAGAAAACCAATCTAGAATTAAGGAGAAATTTCCTGACAGTGAAAACGATTAATCAGTGGAATGGCTTGCCTTCAGAAGTTGTGGGTGTTCCATCACTGGAGGCTTTTAAGGAGAGGCTGAACAGACACCTGTCCGAAATTGTTTAGGGATCTCCTGCTTGAGGAGGGGGTTGGACTTGAAAACCTCCAAGTCCTTTCCAACTCTGTTAATGAGGATCATGAGATCGTGATCCCATGACGTCTTCAGGAAACCATAGGATAAAAAATATTGCTCTTTATTAACAGCACATGACTCTGTCCCTCTTTTTGCAAATTTAACTCTTGGCACTAATCACAATCAGAACTTAGACAAACTAAAATTGTTGGAAGTATTTTATCCAATTCCATTTTAAATTGCTTTTATCAAATTGTGGTAATAATTTGTTTCTGGAATTCTGCACTTTGATATGGCCCAAAGCCTAATCAATCAATCAATAATAATAATAATAAATAATGGAAGCCGTTAAGTAAACATAAGCATAAACAATAGCAATCCATATCTGCGTTCCAAAATTTCAGAGGTAGTACTCTAAGAGCTTCACTATTTCTCTTGTGGCTTTTTACAAGCAAAGTTCCTTGTAAGATGATTCACATATGTTTATAAACAGCACCTGAATCTGTAATGTTCTCCAAAGTGACTGGTCATTTACATAAAATAGGATGAGTATTAAAAGAGATAATTGATGGAATTTCCCTGGAGTAGGATGGTGAAAGTCAGTCTTGGTTTCTCCATCAAACATCTTTTAGAAAGTAACAAGATAGAGGAAGCTTGTGGAGCCTAGATTTTGGAATTCTTTCCAATCTCTTTGCCAGCATCAGTGAGAAGCCTGGGATGGGCTGCATATGTTTTGGTCTGAGTTGATGGGCTTAGTAGAGGACAACTGCCAACATTACAAGCATGGCCCTATTGCCTTTCCCATAGGGATGCAGTGAAGGCTATTTCATCTCCACTACCTCATCTGAATCTGATCTTTCTTTGGCTAGCTTCTTCACCACATCAACTTTGTTTCCCTTTTATTTAATTTTCAAAGAATTGTTGTGAAGATGGACAGATGCAGTTTCCAATTTCCTTCCATGACTTCTTGCCATTATCCTGCTGAGTTGGAAAAAGGACAGTTTTTAAAAACCCAATGAACCAGGCAATCCGGATCTGGACTCTTTCCCTACCCACCATCAGATCTTAGAAAGCAGATGTTTGTTGGATTTCATAATGTTATTTTCTCTACACAAAGATTTCTCAGTCTTTGCATTGCTTTCTAATACACACATAGAAAAAAGTTTTCAATGGACATTTCTATTGTGATGATTATCTAGCCATTTTCATGGAATCCCTTTATTTGAATAACAATAACAGTAACAACAACATTCAATAAATAGACAAAGTGCCAAAACTAGTTTAAACATCTGGCTGACTGTGAGACCAACAATAACAATGATAATAATGGCTGGCTCTTGAAAAAGCAAGAATCTATTGGCAAAGAACATGCCTCAGTGTGACCTCCAAAAAGCATACTTTTTGTGAAAACATCTGTACTCTTGAAGTATTCAGAAGAAACATCTATAAGGCAAAAATGATTTTTTTGTGGTTTTAGCTTCAAGTATGAGAAAAAACTAACCTCTTTTCCCCCCCAAGCATCTTCTTAATAACATGAATCCAGGAGTCTACCTTCCTATCTCCAGTGGAAGCAGTACTGATTTCCTGTCTAAGTTGTGTAAGGGTATAGAGAGCGCATTTCACAATATGGCATTACAAAGGTCTTTGTTGCCTCTGGCGTACATCTTCAGAACAATTTCTTCACTCACATCCTGATACTGTAAGGTAGGTTTGCTTCTAAAGAAAAAGAAAGAAAAGAAGACCACTATTATTTCAATTTGATGTGGATGTGAACCTCATTTCCCCGGTTGCTCATTCAGAAAATACCTTTTGATGCCTTCATAGATCACAAATCCAGTTGCAATCAAGAGCAAAGTTTTCCTCAGTTTGAAGCTTTGCGATGTACTATTCTTAATATATAATGTGTGCAAGTATGTATATTTGTATAACAGTTAACATATTAGGGAAAGGCATGCAGAAAAATTACATATTATTAAAATAAATAAGGAGTAATGTATATACAGAAAGGAATATGAAAATGGATGAATGTAAAAAATAATAATCTAATGACTAGATGTTAATGTTAATGCTGTTTTCTTGGCAACAATGTAACAGTTTCCTATTTCTTTTTTTAAAAAACACAACAACTTCCAAACCTATTTACAACTCTGATAGTTTTTATCTGTGTGATAACCTGTTCCAATTTTATGTAACCCACTCAAGACCAGCTAAGGTTGGAGGCACAAGGTACTGCCACCTGGATGGGCAAAATGTAGGTATGCTCAGGTGAATTTGCATCAAAATAAAGAGTGTTTATGAAACTCAAATACTTTACCCGCCTAATGAGAAGGAAGGACTCAATGGAGAAGAGCCCAGTGCTGGGAAAGATTGAGGGCAACAGAAGAAGGGGACGACAGAGAATGAGGTGGCTGGATGGAGTCACTTGAAGCATCAGGCATGAGCTTAAATGGATTCCAGAAGATGGTAGAGGACAGGAAGGCCTGGAGGAACGTTGTCCATGGGATCGCGATGGGTCGGACATGACTTTGCAACTAACAACAAAAAAGAGTGTCTGTTTCGATTTTCTTTTTTTTTGTGAGAGCCCTTCTGCTTGTAAATTGTGCTATAAATTGTGCGAAGGATGGATGTACTGAAAGTGAGATAGGGAAGCTGAAATGGACAGATTCATGTATCATCCTATCTCTAACCCAATAGTAGGCTTCCTTTTGGTGATCCAGAACTTATTTTTTTTTAAAGCATCCTTTTGGTCCTCCGATCAATCCAGTGGTGACTTGAGAAGGAAATGGGATGAGGGCATTTGCTCTGCCCTTGTTTGGGGTAAGTGGGTGAGTAGAAGGGAATGAAAAAAAATGTTACAATCTATTTTATAAGCAGAAGGGCATAGAGCTGTAATTTGGTGATTCGCTGCCAAATTTCACTAGCATGAGGAGGGAAGACCCAGGAGGCTGCAGGCAGGGTTTCCATCGTTGCCCTCACATTTCAAGTTTGTCTTCTTATTCCGAGTCCGTTTTGCTTAAAATGGGAAGATTCAATAACCTTGAACAGAAATCTCCACTCAGCTGTGAAGTTCTGCAAAGTCCACCATGCCTCATAGAGATGCTGAGACCATCAAATGTGGCTGGGAGGGAAGTATTATACATTCAACCTTGAGCTGTTCGGAGGAAAAAAAGATATTATTAAAACACATGAATGTAAAATACAGGAACATGTTTGTTTTTTTCAAATAGGAGACACGATAGCAGTGTTCCAATATCTCAGGGGCTGCCACAAAGAAGAGGGAATCAAGCTATTCTCCAAAGTTCCTGAGGGCAGGACAAGAAGCAATGGGTGGAAACTAATCAAGGAGAGAAGCAACTTAGAACTAAGGAGAAATTTCCTGACAGTTAGAACAATTTATCAGTGGAACAACTTGCCTCCAGAAGTTGTAAATGCTCCAACACTGGAAGTTTTAAAAAAGATTTTGGATAACCATTTGACTGAAGTGGTGTAGGGTTTCCTGCCTAGGCAGGGGGTTGGACTAGAAGACCTCCAAGGACCCTTCCAACTTTGTTATTCTATTCTATCTATCATCTATCTATCTATCCGTGATGACCCAGGGTGGGATACAAAATAAACACAGTCACAAAAAACAGGTGAAGCCCCTTTTATTCCTTCACTTTGCTTCAAAGCTCCAAATATCCTTGACTGGAGACAATAAACTCCCACACAAGCAGTTACCAGAAGGAGGAAAATGCCGTTTAAATTTATAAAGAGTGAAAAACAACACAAACCAGGCAAGATAGGGGCTGGAGGACATCCACAGATAACAGAACGCACACTGGGAAGGACACCAAACTCAGAGAGGAACCATAAACTATAAATATTTCCACGCTTTGTTTCCAGCACTTGCCAGTACTAATGTCTGTCCTCTTATCCAATTGTCACAGCTGCAGCGCATGAAGAGGATCAAGGCCCTCTCCTCCTGAGTAGACCACATCTCTCCCTTATCCTCTCCTCCCTGCATGCCCTAGGATGGAGAGAGGATGGGCCTGAGTCCTTCTCTGACTGCCTAGCCGGCCTCTGCCCTTCCCCAGCCTCCTCCACAACCACCAGAGCCACACTTCCACTCCCTGTGGGCTGTTCCTCCTCTCCCTCAGAGTCAGTCTCCACCAGGGCATGACTATCTATCTATCTATCTATCTATCTATCTATCTATCTATCTATCTATCATCAAATCTATGTTTATCATCCCTACCTCCCTACCTCTCTCTCTCTCTCTCTCTCTCTCTCTCTCTCTCTCTCTCTCTCTCTCTCTCTCTCTCTCTCCACCTAGAGAACTTTTATCATTTTGTTGAAAATGCAGCATGTTGTAATGACAAGGCAGTCGAGGTGTTTGATCATGATCAACTGAATCATGATGATCTTTATTGGAATGTAGTCTTGCATTTATACACATTTTTAGTTATCCTCCAACATTGGTTAACTTTGGTTTCTGCTTGACTTTCGTTATTGTTCAGCATAGTAACTAACACAATTAATGATCTCTAGTCAAAGTCCAACATATGTTTACTTCCTCTCTCTAATCCTCTTTTAGATGAGTAACTTTGTTTGCCTGAGTTGTATTTGCTTGGAAACATTCTTTTCTCTGAGGTTTGCCATCCAAGATAAAGACATTCCTGCAATTACAACTCTACAGCAGCAAAAAGCAGATTTTATTCTGGGCAGTGGGTTGGCGTTAAATACAGAATACAAACAGTTATGCAGGTGATTCTTGACTTAACAACAGTTCATTTAGTGGCCGTTCAAAATTACAATGGTACTGAAAAAAAAGAGACATGATCATTTTTCACACTTATGACCGTTGCAGCATCCTCTTGGTCATGCGATCAAAATTCAGATGTTTGGCATCTGGTTCATATTTATGATAGTTGCAGTGTCCCAGGGTCATATGATCTGCTTTTGCGACATTCTGACAAGCAGAGTGAATGGGAGAGCCAGAGTCACTTAACAACCGTGTTACTATCTTAACAACTGCAATAATTCACTTAAACAACAGTAACAAGGAAGGTCGTAAGATGGGGTAAAACTCAATAAATGTCTTGCTTAGCAATATAAATGCTGGGTTCAATTGTGGTCGTAAGTCAAGGACTACCAGTATGTCCCTAGAAGCAATTCCAATCAACTCCCCCCAAAAATAAGCACTTGAAGGAAATCAGCATCCTAGAATGATCCAGTTTAAGAGTCTTATAAATAGGAGTGCAATTCCAGCAATGGGATGAATAAGTTCCTCTCCTACTGGTCAAGAATGAGTAGAATTTCAATATGGTGATACAGCTTGGAATATTTTGCAGGAAGAGCAGGGGTCGGATTCAACTGATGTTACTATCAGTTCAGTGACTATGTTTTGCATGTAGTCACCTTAAGCTGTGCCGCCCGGACAGCTGAAAAGTGCTGTGTGCAGGTGCGCAGCGTTTGAAGAGCCACTTTTCCCCTGCTTTTTCAACCTCAGCTGTGCCGCGCAAAGCAGCTGATGTTGAAAAAGCAGGAAATAAAGGACAGGTAAGAGCCCAGGCGGGTGGGCAGGCCAAACAGCAGCAAACACTGAACCAGTTTGATGTCTTCTGCTCTTCAGAACTACTGGTTCTATAGAACCGGGCAGAACCGGTAGCATCCCACCCCTGAGAGGAGTCTGCCCACAGGGAAATACCATTGATATAAAGAGACACTTAAGCTATTAACTGGTTGGTAGTTCTCTATATAGGCAATTATGGACCAGAAGGAAAATAGCTCTTTCACTATCAATTTTTTTACAAGCATCATAAATTCACTATCATCATGCTCAGGTGCATGATGTCCTAATATCTAATTTTTTTAAAGTATTTTTTTAAAAAACTATGATTTGTATTATATTTGAATCAAACTTTCACATGTGCTTCTATGTTTTTGTGTACAATTTTTATTATTTATTTTATTAAACACTTTTAAACCAGCTAAAAATTAAAATAAACTAATATAAAGAAGAAAAATCAAAGAAAAAGGAAAAAGTACAATACAAAAAAGTTTTAAAAAAATAAAAAAGAAAGAAAAACTATCAAGTAGTTTCTGATATATTTTCAGAGCAGTTTTAAGTACAAATATATATTTAAACTCTGTCTCTACATTGGATTGCTCCTCTTTCTGTAATCTATCCTGTCTAATAAACAAAACCATAAATCACTTTTTATTTTATGCAAAAAGCCCATTAGACATTCCAGCCACCAATAAATGTCTTTTCTCTAATCAAACAAATCAATTTATCCATTTCAACAAAATCTGTCAATTTTACCAACCATTCCTTCATACTGGATAGTGTTGAAAATTTCCACCTCTGTACATATCGTAATTTCATCACAGTAATCATATATTGAAGTAATCTGCCATGATGTTTTTTTTTGTTTATCCATTAACCCCAAAAGGAAAAGCTCTGACTTCAATTTAATATTCATCTTTAAAATATTTTACTTACTGTTGTAAGTCAAGGACTACCTGCACTCAAAGATCAAAGAGCACACTCAAGGGTAGTGTGTTCAAGAGGAGACCGGAAGTCCAGAGGCATGTATGAAACGATTGAGGCAACAAATCCTAGGCTATCTTTGCATGGAAATCATGGGTGGGTTTCTACTGGTTCTGTCCACCTCTGTAGAACCGGTAGCTCTGAAGAGCAGCAGACATAGAAATGGTTCTATGTCTGCTGATGTTTTTGCCCACCCACCCACCTGGGTTCTTACCTGACCTTTATTTCCTGCTTTTTCAACTTCAGCTGCCGTGCGAGGCACAGTTGCAGTTTAAAAAGTAGGAAAAGAGGGCTTTTTGAAAGGCTGCTTCTCTGCACGCAGTGTGCTGATGACGATTTACAGGTGCCCGCTCGCAGCATGCAGGGAAGCACATCATAAATCACTGAACCTCGTAAATCCCGAACCGGTAGTTAACCCTGTCGGATCCCACCCCTGATGGAAATGCATCTGTTTGCTAACATTCATGGATTCCATGGTTTCCTTTTGAAAACTATTTCAGTTTTTCTCTTTGTTTACTCCTACTGATATACTAAATGGCACTTTTGAATGGGATCCTAGGGATGTAGCTCTTTTGATAATGGTGATACCATACTGGAAGCAGGGGTTTGCAGGAGTTTGGGAGAGTCCCTAGCTGAGGTTCTGTGCAGTTCAGAGAACCCCCAAATCCCACTCCTGGCTGGCCCCGCCCAGCCCTCCCCTCCCCGGAGTCCCATGCAGCCTGTTTTGGATGCAGGTTACGTGCAGGGCGCACGCAGAGGCTCGGGGAGGGTGAAAAACAGGCCTCCTGGAAGTTTGGGAAGGCCGTAAATGGGCCCGTTTCCATCTTCCAGAGAGCCTCCGGAGCCCAGGGAGGCCATTTTTGCCCTCCCGGAGGCTCAAGGAAACCCTCAGGAGCCTGGGGAGGGGAAAAAAAGCCCCCCTACCATGGTGCAGGAAGCCGACTAGGCCGCGCCCACCATGGCCACGCCCACCCAGCAACCACCCAGAGAACCCTTTGCTAAATATTTTGAAACCCTCCCCTGACTGGAAGATATGCATGATCTGCATGTAAACATTAAATGATAGTTTTTATTGTTAAAATGAAAGAAGTGACCCACACATGTATATTGTGCATTGTATCCTGGTTTGTTCCTGAAGGACCTCAGATGGCTTTTGCAAAGGAAGAGAAATTAAAAGAAAATTAATAGTAGGAAATAACCAGTAGGAATGAGATTTAGTTGCACAGTGATACACAATTATTATAAAGATGGTGCAGAATACATCTGAAGAGAACATATACTGAAATATAAGTTTTTTTCAGAACTACTTTTTTAATTACTGGAATTACTTATGCTCTATGACTTAAGAAAAAGATTCCATTTCTGAATGATGTATCCATAAACAAAGCTGTGTGAAATATAGTTGGTAAAAAATAAAAGAAGGCATTCACAGTGCCTTAAAAAAAATATCTTGTAATAGCAAGAACATTGAGCTGGAAAATTGGACTCCATCATAGCCCATATTTCTTTTCCATGTCAGGCAGAGTCCTTTTCAAAAGCTTTCTTCTCTCTATTTTTTAAATGTCAGTGAAGATAACAATCAGAGAAAAATTCACTTCAACCTTCACTCTCCAATTTTCACAGTGTAACAAAACCTTACTGTTAATTCCTTACAGTGTGATCACTATACTTGGCCAGGTCTGGGATAGTCCAGAGTCAATTTTCCCCCATTACAGAGTTCCTGCTGGCCTTAGAAAATGTACATATGTTTCTCCAGAAATAAAACAGGCCAAAAAGCAGGATCTGACCAGATCACAAGACAATCAATGCGACCCAAAAGCATTTACAAAGATCTTTTAAAGCAGCTTAGCAAAGTGCACCTCTCTATTAAACTCATTAGGAGTATCTCCGGAGACAACTTAACTGGGCTGTAGTAAAGAAATAAACATTTAGAGTACGAAAAAAGGAAGCCTGAACATAGGTTAAGAACTTCATTAAAATGTAGTCATCAACTAGTCATAAAACATTTTAAGTGCCCTTGATAATGATAGATTAAGAAAAATGATCTGATATAAAAGAATGGATCAGTCTGAATTTTATGCTTATCTTTTTAAATGTTGATCCTTTTTTTTAACATTAAAGCACCAAAGTGGGATAGCTGGAAAAAATATAAAATAAAGGGGAAAATTCTTCATATAGTGAACAAAGTATAGTTTTTCCATACAGTTAACAAAATCATTCTATGATTGAGATTTCCCAGATAAAACTGAATCTGGAAAGCAGTTGCAGTATTTTCTGGGTTTTACATTTTCGTTGCTGTTTGCTTTTTTGCAGAATATATTCCAGAGTTTAAAAACAACTGCAGGCCTTTTCTACATGTACTCTTTGACTTACCACAACAATTGAGCCACAAAGGAACTTCCGGTTTGAGCTTCTTCAGCGACAGACCGAAACCTCGTCTCTGCGAGGCTTCGATCCGTGCTTGCCTCTGGAGCGCCCCGAGCCGGCTGGTTTCAGGGCTAAGCCACCCCGTAGAGGTGGTGAAGAGGGGGGAGACTGCTAGCAGGGTTGAGGAGAGCTGCATCTCTCCTCCCCAGCTGGCCATTACTCCCTTTCCCGAAGGCGGTTGCAGCGGTGGTCAGAAACGGCCACCACAAAGAAGAACTCGACCGGAAAAGAATGTGCAGGAGGAAGATAAGAAGAGAAAGTTTTGGTTCACCGGGTCAAACAGCAAAAGCAACAAATAAGGTATCCTGGAATTGAAACTGTTAAAAAACAATAACATTGTTCCCTAAGAAGATTTTTAAGCTGCGAAGGAGAGAGAAAAGGGAAAAGATTTGGTTTTCTCCTTTTCCTATACTGACAGCTAAGAGACTTAAGCAAGAAATTGGAAAAAAAATCCACTTTGACATCAATAGGCATTTAATGCTGAAAATAAAAAGTCAAAGGGATAATAAAGATTTCTGGATAATTAAAAACTTTTGAAAACAGGAAAGGAGAGAGGAAGAATAAAAGGGCAGGATCTGGAAGGGAGGAGACTGCCTGAAATTAAAAAAAGAACTTACAGCAAAATCTCAACAAGACTTCCAAAAGATACATTCTAACTGAAATATCGCAACAAAAACCCCAGGAAGAGAAAGTCGAAAAAGAAATAAGAAGATATAACTCAGGATTATCTGGATTACTTGATGATTTCTGGATTCTTGGTTATTGTTTTGAATGACTAAAATCAATCGGGTGGTTGTTTAAAACTTTTAAAATGGCTCCACTTTTAGAAGAACTGAAAATGGAACTTAAAAAGTACAAAGAAGATGCACAAGAAGGGAGAGGTTCTTTTGGCTTCATATTTCAGTTTTTAGAAATGGAGATTTGGAATTATGAGAAACCACAAGAAATGCCTGCAGAACAAGAAGATTGCGACAAAGAAGAAGCTATCCTTAATGAACAAGTAATCTTAGATGGGGGGGGGGGGAGGAAAAGGGAGAAAGAGAATGGAAAGTTTAAGATTGGGAAAAACAAATCCAAAAAAAAAAATAGAGTGAAAAATAAGTATAAAATCAGAAAGCAACAGAAGAGGGAAATGCAGAAGAGAGAATTAGAGAGAACTAGAGAGACAAGGGGGTAAAAAGGGGTGGGAGAAGATGAGAGGGAAGAAAGAAAGGAAAATAAGTTATAAAGGACAGAAGCAAAATATAGAGAAACAGGGTCTATTTAGAGATAATGGGTGAAAACTTAATGGAAAAAGGGATTCTGCAAAGGTACATAGATAGTATGGTTATATTAGAAGCAGAAATAATTTTAGAAAATATGAAACAATGTATGATTAAAATGTCTGATAAAATAGCTATCGTAATTCAGTGGAATGCGTGTCAATAAATAAATGTAACAAAAGGTATATTTAATGATTTATAAAACATATGTGAAGAGAAATAAGGGAAAAATTAATTATGGAGATTATATGTATTTTTAAGGAAGTATGATATTTTATTGAAAAGAAGTGTTAAAGATGTTATAGTTTTAATGATTATTAATGATAGAACTGAACTGGAATGGAATGAGGGTTTATAATTACATATATTTACAATCTTTCTTTTTTTTTTAAAAGAATATAGTGTGTATTATAAGAATGTGCCAAGCAGAATTTGATTGGAAGTTATGTATTATGTATTATATTGAAGGTCATAAACTTAAGGTTGAAGTTTAATTGAAGTTTAAATAAGAGTTGAATGGATGTAATTAAAAGATATAAAGGTGTCATACTCCAATTAGTAACTACAGGAGAAAATTTGTTTAATGAGAAAAGATAATATGAAATTGAAACAGAACAGACAAAAGTATAAATATAATGATTTGAATTGAGATGAGATAATCAAAATAAAATTGAGAAAATTAAAAGAGGGGAAAAACTACATAGAAAATGTAAAATAGTATAAGATATGGAATAGAATACAAAAAGGAGCATGAAATTGAGTTTTGTGTCTGTATAAAGAAGTTTAACCCGGAACCATGCTATTTTCAAAAAAGATGTTTTACTTGTATTTTGTGTGTGAAAACCCAAATAAAACTTTATTAAAAAAAACAAAACAATTGAGCCACAAATGTCTCTTGCTAATGACACCATTTTTTGGTCGGTTTTCCCCCATTTAATTACCTTTCTGGCCACAGTTGTTAAGTGAAACACTGCAGTTGTTAAGTTGGTAATATGATTGTTAAGTGAATCTTGTTGATTTTTCTTGTCAGAAGGTTGTAAAAGGTTATCATATCATCCCTGGACATTGCAACCATCATAAATATGAGTCAGTTGCCAAGTGTCTGCATTTCAATCATATGACCATGGGGAAGCTGCAATGGTCATAACTGTGAAAAATGGTCATAAGCAGAGGTAGGATTCAGCAGGTTCTGACCAGTTCTGGAGAACCAGTAGTGGAAATTTTGAGTAGTTGGGAGAACCAGTAGCAGAAAGTTTGAGTAGTTTGGAAATACCACCTCTGACTGGCCCTGTCCCCATCTATTTTCTGCCTCCCAAGTCCCAGCTGATTGGCTGGGTCTTCTTTTGTTGCCCTGCACAGGAGAACAGAGCTGGAAAGCAGGTTAGTAGGGTGGAGAGGGAATGGGATTTTGCAGTAATCTCCCCCCTGGAGTGGGATGGGAATGGAGATTTTGAGGATCTTTCCCCTGCTATGCCCACCAAGCCATGCCCACAGAACTGGTTAGTAAAACATTTTTGAATCCCACCACTGGTTATAAGTCACTTTTTTCAGTGCTGTTGTAAGTTCAAATGGTCACGACATGAACTGTTGTAAGTCGAGGACTAGCTGTATAAGCAGGCTGAACATAAATCTCTTTTGAAAGATTGCCTGGCCCAAGAATGTTTCAAAAATAAGAAACAAAGAGGTGGGGTCCCTAAACTAACGTTTGAAGAGATGCTTTAGTTAAATACACAGAGATGCCAAATTAATTCTATAATAATATATATATTTGCTTACAAAAATTAAATATATACTTGTTCTAGAAATTGGTCCCTTCTGCTGCCTTCTGTTTGGGAGATCAATTTCTTTGGGAACAATGCAATTCAAAAAATGTTCTATTCTATAGTCTTCACTTGTAACATTTTGAATATATCCAGCCTACTGAAAAGTTATCTCTCTGTGTGATTTCCCTTATAAAAAATTGTGTTTTGTTTTTTCCTTCTTTTACTACATAATGGAGCATTCAGCATGCAAATCTGTATCTTGAGGGTTCTGTTTTCTTTTCTAATTCAACTGAAATTTCTAAATGCTTGCCCAGTTGCCAGGGCCAAAAAGAGATGGATGCTGGAATATTTTACTAACAAAGAGCAAGGCCAAAATGATAAAATATTAATTCTGTTATTTTACACGCGGATATGGATGAAGCAGAAACAATTACCCAATTTTAATTCCCTTGTAGATGAATACAATTATAAGACCTTGTCTATGTACAAAGTAGAATCCACACACCACAATTCTGGATTTCATTTAAAAGTAAACTTTACCAATGTGAGATATATTAAAGCAGTAAACATATAAGAGATTAAACTTTCATAAACAGTGAGAGCTCATTGCTTTGTAAATGAGTAAATAATAAACATCTTAACAGAGCAAAGAAAAACACTAATGTGACTCAAAGCCTTGTGTTTCTGGAAAACTTTTGATTTATTCCTTTAATCATTTGTTAGTGCCTTTATATGGCAATTAAGGAATGGAAATGGGTTGCAACAGACCTTCCTTCAATTGTCAACCTTTTTTTTAGAGATAATATCAAAAACAATTGCTAAACGTGCACTGAAAGACTTCTGCTGAGATGTACTTTAATCTTGTATGAGTAAAGGATATTTTTTACTGACAGCCAGGAATCTTAAATAATTAAATGCTGAGTGATATTATCTTTCCCTCAAAGAGAAATCATTCTTCATTCTTCACAAGGCTTAGTTTTATTCACAGGATTGATTTTTTAAATATTGCATCCTGGAAATATCAGCATTGGTGGCAACAGATCCTAAATATTTATTCATTTCCTTTCTATCCTAGGTGATTCTCAGACAGAGGCATTTATTCTTATGTGATTCTCCTATTTACGGCAAATGGGTTATCTTTTTTTCGTTTGGTGCACAAACATTATTTGGTTAAAAAGTGCAGTTGCTTAGAAAAGGGCAGCTTGTGTTAATCATAGTTAATTCATTCATAGTAACCTTCATGGTGTGAGTCCAAGACAAAGGCCACGATGAAAAATGCTTGCACAGTTTGTCCAATATATCTGACTTTTGAAGAGACAGATGGCTCTTCTTAGTCCCTTGTAGATGCATTTTAACCAGCATTGAGCTAAAATGGGATGGTTTTCATAAAATATGGCTCTGTTTTATAAGATGCTGAATCAATTTGCTGACTCTTACCTTTCTTCAGACCACATGCATACAGTTGACTATGGAAGCAAAATACAGTATTGTTGGGAGGGCATTTTCAAGTACTGCAGCAGCTGCAGATAATTCCTGGAGGAACTGGGTTCTAACCCATCTGTGCTTCCAAATTACTTTCAATGTGATCTGCATAATCATAAAATATTTTAGAACTGCCTATCAAGATTCAGACTGGAAGGATAGGGAATGGGGAAACAGTTTAATCATTTCTTTGTTAGATCTACATTCTGCATTTCCTACAAAGCTCTGGGAAGGAAAGACACTACATTTTGCCCTCAAAAACCAACCTGTCTTATTTAGTCAAGTAACCTTGACTAAATGATAGGGTTCTTTTCTTGGAACACTTAACGTTCATTAGTAGAAAGCCTAAAAAACGTACAGGATAAAATGGGATAGGAGAACTAAATCAGGAACCAAGTTAGAATCCAGCCTTTTAAAATCATTGAATTATTCTTAAAATTCATCAAACTGTTCTTAACAGAGAATAAACATTATATAGAGTAGCACTGATCTGTATGGCCTATAATAAATGTTAATATATGAAGTCATAATCTGGTGTTAGCTTTCTTCCTTACTGATAACGAGTACTGAACAGCCTGATGTTTTAAAATTGCATATTACAACAAAATGGCTATAGAGAAAATTGATTTTTTTACTCAAGTTTCTTTGTCATATAATGACCTATAAGTTCAACAAAGAGTTTGAAAAGTCTTCGTGAATTTATCTATAGAGCTTAATATTGTGTAGTTTCTTCCACTAATGTTGCTGCATAGTAATTCGATTAAATTGTCTCTTTCACAGAGACCTGTAGCCTGTCTCTTTCCACAAAGTGTCCCTATAGCCTCCTATATAATTTTATTAGTGCTCATTGCCATTGCTTTGATCCTTTTTCCAAGATACCTGTTCCATATTATCAATGATCAGGCCTAATAACATATACAGGTCCTTAAGCAACATCAAATGTTCAGTTTTTATACTTTTGAATTGTTGAAACTGTGGAGCATGTCCTTTTATATTGCCCTATGTGTAACGCAGGCAGATCCAAGTTACTGTCTCTCCTTGAAACAGACAATTCTAGACCCAATGTTAGTAATTTGTTCTTATATTGTCTAGGGGATGGCTCCTCATATATCACTTCTTTGGTTTCCAAATTTTTTTTAAGAGCTGTAACCATCAGAGGAGAACGCTGTAATTCCTCTTAGTCAAGTTTTTGGTGACCAATTGTTCATGATTAATTTTCCCATATTCTTCTTTTGTTGTACTTGTGTTTTGGTCTGTGACCGCAAATAAAGTATTATTATTATTATTATTATTATTATTATTATTATTATTATTATTATTATTATTATTATTATTATTATTATTATTACTACTATTATTATTATTATTATTATTATACTTCTGAATTTTGTTTAAATATAGGAATCAAATATTTATTTGCTATAAACTGGCCAACAACAGAAGTATCTCACGCAATGTATCAGCACTTTAAATTTTATTGCCAAGGTCTTCACTTCTAACCAGACATTTCTAACCATACTCTTAAATCCAAAGAGATGATCCTCCTATGGTTCTTCAATTTTTAGCAAATTGTATCTCTTTGTTCCTAACAGCATCCTTGGATGATAGCTTAAATCAGTTGATTATCAGTTGACCTGCTTTCTTCACTTTCATGAGAAAAATTGTGCCTCAATGTGACCACATGAATTCCAACATTATGGAAGTTTGCTTGTTTGTTTGTTTGTCAAACATGTGCAAGATAACAAGTATAAGTATGAACATAAAAAAGAACAAAGGAAGTAAATACAAATAAATGGGGACAGTAAGACAAGGACAGTACGCACGCTAGTGCGCTTATGCATGCCGCCTTTAAGGATCTCTTAAGAATGGGGTGAGGTCCACAGTGGACAGTTTGAGGTTGAAGCTGTGAGGGGTTGAGGCTGTAACAACGGAGTCGGGTAGGGTATTCCAGTCATTCACTTCTCTGTTGCTGAAGTTGTACAGTAATTTGGATTTATGTACAGTAATTTGTGTATGATGAACCCACATTTGGTATGGGATACCCATCTTATCGTCTTCAGAATGAGACCCATGTAGATGCTTCATTTGTTATAAGTCCTCAAATTGCTAAAACTCAATGTTAGTCACTGAAATGCCAATGTAATTGCTGATTGATCGGGATCATGGAGCAAATAACGTTTGTAAATAAGAAAAGGGCATTTAAACAACACAATGGGTAAACGCAATGAGAATGAAATGCATCATTTTTATTGTACTATATCAGGGATGTCAAACTGATGGCCCATGGGCTGGATGTGTTATACACAGGCCATGCTCACCCAACCCCGCAAAGGGGGAAAAAACATCACAAAAGGTCACATGATGGCAACGGGATGTCACAAGTTTGACACCCGTGTACCATATTGTAGACAGACAACAGAGAAAAATAAATGATACACATACATTTTGTTGTGGTTTGTGCAAGACCGAAACTAAATCTCGTATTTTGATTTGAAATCTAGTGAGCTTTCAGAAATAAAGATAGAGATTTAAGAAATTAAGTTCTATACAAATAGAAATTAAGGAACTCACATTTTGAAGCTCTTTATAACCAATTAAAAAGTGTCATTTTGTTGTAGTGGTTAAGCCAAGATGTTAAACACCAGGAAACTGTGAGTTCTAGCCCTTCATAGGCATAAAGCCAGCTGGGTAACCTTGGGCCAGTCACTTTCTGTGAGCCCGAGGAAGAAGGCAAGTATAAACCATTTCTGAAAACTTTGCCAAGAAAACTCTAGGGACCAGTTCATGTAGTCACCAGGAGAAACATTGACTTAAATGAACCCTCCTCCAGCAAAACAGAATCCAGTTAAATTCAGCTTTACAGAAATGCTCAGATGCATTGAACATTTAATTTCTCTATTTCTTTAATGACAACGGCTATTATTAATGAGGGAACAGGCATAGCAATAAAAGTTCTTTAGGGATGAAGAAGAATGTGCTATTGTGATTTTATTGCCTGCTTCTCTGCATAAGAAGTTAAGCATCCTTCAGAATCTGATGAAAATAAATACTGCTTATTCTTTTGAAAAAGGATAATGTATTTAGTATAAGAATAATCTGCTCTCCTTCAGACATATTAGAATAACCAGATATTCCCAGATAGCCTAATTCAGGACTTGTACCATCTACACTTTTGAAGGACATTGAATTAAAAAGGCCAATTTAGAAGATCTGTTGTCAAAATGAGTTGTGGTAAATGGTGAACATTATTTATATTTTGTTCTATTGTGGGTTTTTTTTCCTTCTGTTAATGGGAATTCAGAACAGCTTATCAAGTACAGTTTGGGGAACCATTCTGAAGTATTTCTTTCATGAAACATTTGCTTTTCCACTCTGCTTTATAGCCGAAACTACACATCTGCGGCCACCTCTGCAAGAAATGGTCATATAAATTCTCTTCTTTTTCCCTGTTTAACATTTTGTGTGGAAAAGGGAATGACTGCACAGATGTTCTTCCCCGAATTCATGGGGGAGCAGAATTGCTACTGCTGGCATATTCCCAAATGCTAGAGCACCTGCTGCTTCTGTTTCCCCCAAATCCCCACGTTTAGTGTTAATAGCTAGGTTTAGACAAATGTTTCTATAATGTTCACATTGTGTTAAGCACAATTTAGCACATCAGTTTGGAAAGCTATCCAAGAATAATTAATGAAAATTCATAGTATTTTCATGCATAGAGTGTCAACTCTCAAAATGACTCTAGCGGAAGCCATATTGTTCTTGCTTCATTTCTTAGTTATTGGGGGGGGACTTATGGAATGCAAAATGTTTTCCTCCAATGTGCCAAACATAACAATGATAAGGCTCCTGAGAACCAAGGTCAGCTCAGCATGCCCTGGCAACGGCAGGAGGAAATGCTGAGAAGTTCATCACCAACTTGGTTGGCTAACTTGACACCTGTGGCCAATATCTATTCTTTAATTATATCAAAACCACGGGAATTATTAAGTATTAGTTTCAAATTTGACTGTGCCAATATGATGTACCCAATAAACAGGATTTTTGAGGAAGCTAAGGCCTCAGAGTCTTGAATTAATTGGGAGCATTACTCGTGAACCATGAGTTCACGAATTCCCCAAAATTGCATTATTTTCCTCCTAGGATGGGATAAATTTTAAAGACAGTTTTTAAACAATCCTCCCTCTTATATACATTCTATATACACATTTCCCTAACGTATACATTTTTATTTTTATTTTGGAAAGCTATATCAGTATATTCAAAGAGCTTTGGAAACCATAGGATAAAGATATTGCTCTTTATTAATTTGGAAAATACATGTTACAATAGAAGGGAATTGTTCTGACCCAAACCTTGTTCCAAGTAAACAAACACCAAACAGAGATAAAAGCAAAACCTTTTAATGCTTCTCTGCAAATTCTGTTAATCCACGGTTAAAAGGTTATTAAAACTAATTGTCTTTGATAAGAACGAGCCTTGTGCAAGGCTGCCAAAAGCACTAGATTAAGTTGCCAAGAAATATTCCAAACAAAAAGTATTTAAATAAAACCATGATAGTCCGAACTTCCACAAGGCTTGAAGTACAAGAACTTCTTTGCTTCTTACAAAGAATACCGGTCTCTCAGGCTGGCTTTTATCTTCTCAGGGTGGGGCCATTACCTTGCAGCCTTACTCCCAAGTCGCCCTTGCTACTGCAGCTGCTCTTTTCTACGAGCAGCCCTGTGCACGCGCGCTCTGGGCACAGGCTCCTCAGGGTCCTCTTCATCACTGCTTCCAGCCTCCACAGTCTCTGAAGAGACACTTCACTCCCTGATGGTCCTGGCCCCATCCCTACATCACACGCAGGCCCCTCATCTGAGTCCTCGCTCTCTGAGACCTCAGCCGTCCGCACCTGCTGCTGGAGAACCACAACAGGAATAAATCTATACCTCAGGGTTGAATGGTGGAGTTCTTGGGTATTTTCTGAGGTTGGTTGTTTGCTTGCAGAAATTAAATTCCAATTCTCTAAGAGCTGTGGGGGCTTTGGGCACAATCACATCAAATTTCTTTTCTTAAAGTCCTTCTTTGAACTCCAGCCAAGATTCATAGAAAATAAATAAGCTTTAGAGCAGATCTTTCAGGAGAAGAATAGCTGCTATGAACAAGTGGAGATGAAGTTAAGGCTACAACTGAAGGACAGGCAAGTAGAGCAATCCCACGTAAACTTTCTGGATAATGAGGGCATGGAAGATCACCCACTAGTGGTCTGGATGGCTTCTCCTTGCGAGGATTTAGCTGATTTAGTGCCAGGAAGACATCATACGCTCAACCACAGTGGAAACTTTTAAGGGACCCTGGGTTGCATACATCTACATCATTTCCTAATCAGGTTAGAATTTACCTATTTTACTGTCTTGAGTCTATTAAAGATCTTCAAAACAACAAGTTTGCAAAACGACATGGCAAGTTCCAGAATAAGAAAAAAAAAGATAGGTTATTTTAATCTAAGGAAGTTAAACATTAATATTATTAGATATTAGATAGTGACAGAATAGTGTGGAATGGAGGAGCTGAAGAAGCTTCTCGGATGAGAAGCAAAACATCTTCAAAAGAAAAAAACAAGAAAGTCCAGTTGCCTCCTGAAAAAAAGGAACCTTTGGGACAGCATGACCTGGATGACTGAGAATCTCTACAAACTGATAGAGATAAACATCATCTACCTACTACTAAAAAGAGACAAGCCAAAAAGGAAACAAAAGGACCTCCCCACCAGCAACCCCTCCCCTCCATTAACATCAAGATTAGCAATTGAGATTAACAATTGAGAAGTAAACAATATCCCAAACAAACTAAGAGTAAACAACAGTCTAATCAACTAATCCCCAGAACTATTCCAATCAACACTGACAGGGCAAGCCACTAGTATATAAAAATCACTCCCCTTCTGGCACTGCTGAAGTTAGCTAGTTTGATAATGAAATGTATGCAAAAGAAAAAAGAAAATAAACCCACCAAGGTCAGTGAGCAACAAGGACTCATAGTTCAACCCTGAGCTACAGATGTTCTCTTCTATTGATACTGGCTTTGTTTGTAGCCTTCAATTGGATGAAACAGTGTGTTGTTAGACAATAATTTTTGAAGCATGGTACCTCAAATGGGCTAATATACAGCATGCTGGGATCCATTACTCCCAAGGGAATAACATTGGAAAGTTGTGTCCACTTCGGCACTGACATGTTACCATGGCATGTGGGCAGCTGGACGGGAGCATGGCAACAGGAAAGGTTGCAAGTTGCTCAGGTAAATTTACCTCACGTGAGCAACCTCTTTATTTTAAATGATGACTTGGTGACAATGAGAGTTCATCTGTAGTCTATCCAGTACCACAGTTAGATGAGGGTCCTGGATTTTTCTATTGGATCTTTTCTTCTCCGTTAAGTTGCCAGCTATATACTTGTGCTTTGGCAACTCGCTAATTTATATTTTCGAGTGTTGCATCTTTAATAGTGAGGAAGACCCACTTAACCTTTCCTTTTTTTTAAAAAAAAAAAAAGTTTGATTTTATTTATCTCTTTTAAGGCTGTCTTATCTCCAAAGGGGGAGATAGAGATGAGTCCTCCCAACCCCCAACCTCCTTACAATAGGGGAAAAGCTGCATTGTTGAAATTATTTCGCTTTTTGCATATTTATCTTTTGATTCTCAGTTGTGAGCTCTCTTACACTCACATTCTTGGATGAGGGGATGGATGCAAGGGTGCATCTTAGAAGATAGTTGGTCATAGCCATAGCTACCAAGCCACTACTAAAGAGCAGGAAGCAAGCCAGAGAGGATATGTAGGATCTTTAACTTTCTATTCTGTTGGCTCAGCTGTCTACTACAGCTTCTATAAATCAGACAAAGTTTGGAGCCTGACTAGAGAACCCTTCAGCTTAATATATATTTAGCTCATGCAAGATAAAACAATTGTCAGTGAGAACTACAAATTAAGAGAAGTCATTGACATGAACAATTAAAAAATAAACACGGAAGGAAACAAAAATGCTGGATCACCAATCTATATTTAGCTTTTAAAAGGCTACTTATAAGTAATGTATATTATTATTTAATGCCAGGTTCATGGTGGTGAATTAGATTTTTTTTTTCCTGGCAGGTTTCTGATCATTACCACTGTATAATTGATAGGCTCAGCAAAGCTTTCTCTATACGGAGAATAGAAGTACTATTGCACAGTTGGCAAGGAGAGATAGGTGGGGAATTTTTTCCCAAATTATTTTCAAATAAGAACTCACCAGGTCTGCAATTTCTACATAAATGGAGCATGACTAATTGAGTAGATTAAAAAAAAAAAACTGGCTAAATGCCAAATTGATAGATTTGTCCTCTAAAATCAAGCTCTAAAATCAACCAAGGAAAGGAAAACGGGTATTACTTGGCTTAATACCATGTGGAAACGTACATTTGTCTGTTCTGTAAGGTTTTAAAATGCACAAATAGCTTAAGATGACGGGAATATTGTGTAATCTCCCAAAGTTCCATTGTCTTGCAGGATAAAGATGTCAAAATTCCAGCAGGGGTATCTTTTGCCCTGAAGCTGTATAATTTCTCAGTGGATGAGATTTCAGTAAAAATTCCATTGAACCCAAATTGTTAACACGATGTTTCCTCTTATTGCTTAGAGATAAAGCACGAGGGTTTTATGAGCATATAACAACAGCAATTATAATGAATAATTCTGTGCTGTCACATCTGTAGAAATGAGAGCCTATTTTATAGTACCTCATAAATATGCCACTGTTATTATGTGCCTGAAATAAGACTTTCGTATGTGGGGATTTCACGCAATAATAAGAGGATGGAGCATTCCAGTTTTGACAAGATGGTTAATTCCTTGTGTGTCTATTCCTATTCCATTCCATTCCATTCTTTCCAGGTATTTCTTGACTTATGACCACAATGGAGCCTGGAATCTTCTGTCATTGAGTGAAATGGTCATCAAGTGAGATTCATATGACCATTTTGCTCAACAACCACAATTCTGGCTCTCCCAGTTCAACATTTAAGTGATTGTTGGGGTTAAGTGAAGCATGGAGATGTCTCAAGAGGTGGAGGACATTGTAGGAGGCATATGGTACCTGGAAAAATGCCATGGGCTGGGGGACTCAGGACAACTACTAAAGGCCCCACCAGTGTGCAGAAAGCTGCCACAAGATAGGGGGCCTGGTCTGGTTCCTACACGGCCTACTGGCTTAGAAAGCTGCTGAGACCAGAAGTCCAGATGACAACAGGGCCTGGCAGCACATGTAAATTGTTCCACTTACTGCTGTATTTTTCTGTAGCAGGCTGATGAGAACACCCAACAGGTTTGTGGTGTAACCTTCCTACAGATGGCACCTTTCACTATTCTGCAAGCAGGCACCATTCTCACGATTATATAGAAGGCTCTGTTTCCAAATTGTGGAAAAGGGACCTTCTGGATGATTGTAAGAATGGTGCAAGGTCTCGCTATTGTTTGTAAGATTAAAAAATGGTTGGCATCTTTTTCCAAATCATGCAAAGATAAGTGCTACTTATTTATGCATGCTACTCTACCCTGTTGCCGGCTCAGGCCACCCAGCCCACAGCAGCTTTCTGTGTTGGAAGGAAAAACCCATCTGGTTCAGTTCCAAGCTTAGAAAAAGACTCTGGAAACAACATGGAGGCTGATTGAAATGAAAGTTTAATGATGAACAGAACCGACAGCAGTTCTGGGTCAGCTGAACAAATGGTTGAATGAGTGGATGGATCTTTATAGGTTTCTGTGATTTTGAAGTTTGAACTGTTCTGTTGGTGGTGTAATGAAGGTGATTGTGTTCTGAAAGAGTGTGGGGCAATTCCTATTGTGGCTAATGGCCTTTGTCCTATGTTGGATCTCGGATGAGGGGCTGCTTTCTAATCCTACCATTCTGCTAAGGAGTTTCAAAATGTCTTGAATGGATTTCTGCCTGCAGCATTTGCTTTGCTTATAAATAGAACTATCTAGATAGTTGGTTTCCTCTTTCAATAAACTCTTTATCTCCTTAAGTGCTGGCATCTGCTGTGGGTTATTAAGAAAGACTTGGGGGCTGCTTTCTGTCTTTAAGAGCATGTTTCTCCATTTCTCCTTTAGGAAAATATAACATTCTGCCTTTTTAAATATTTCCCAAAATATTTCATTCTTGGGGGGGGGGGTGGTTCCCACACCAGTTAACTCTGTTGTCACCCTGGACCTCCCAGGTTTCGAAGGGTGGGAAACAGGCTGGAGGCAACTTTGTGAGTAAATTGCCAAGGTCCCAAATGTGACCGCAGGTTGCTGCAACAACCATAACTTTGGGTGCAGCTTGTAAGTTCCTTTATCCAGCATGTTAGGCCAATATTTTCAGCTTCAGACTAGGAAGCAGAAAACAGGAAGTAACAAAAGTTATGCAATAACTTATAAAGAGGATAGAGAGCCAGTTTGGTCTGTTGGTTAGGCTAGAAATCGGGAGACTGTGCCATGAAAGCCAACTAGGTGATTTTGTGCCAGTCACTCTCTCTCAACCCAACTCACCACACAGGGTTGTTGCTGTGGGGAAAAGAGGAGGAGGAGGAACATACTCAATATGTTCACCATTTTGAATTATCTGTAAAAAAAAAATAACAAAGGAATAAAAACTCTAGTCTAAAGAAAGAAATTATTCAAAAAAAATTGGGGCCAGTTATTCAATTTTTTAAAAACCTATATCTTAAGGCAACCTTTTTGCATGGCTTTTTCAGAGAAAGCATTTAGTCATAATCAGAACTAATCTTTTTATACTCTATTTTTTAGAGAGTAATTATACTCAGGTATAGACGTTGCAGACCATTAAATATTAACCATTAATGTGTATGTTACAGGTCAGTGAAAATCTATTCTAATTTAAATGAGCCAAAGTGGAGTCAGTGTGGTAATGAGACAGGCTGGACATTTTGGAAAGTGTCAAGAGGCCAACAATTGAATGATCTGTTTCTCCTCAATTCTTTCCTAATTTGATATAGTTGGGGTATTGGCTCAGAAGACAGGATTGGAAAGACACACGCCCAGCCACATCCCCTCCCCACATCAGCAAATGATCTGTCAAATGACCCATGAACAAAATCAGGATTGAGTTGCCCTTTGAAATAAACCTATCTGAATGTTATTATCTCCAGAGCACCTTGTGTTTCTAATCTTGTGAAAGGTTAGCATTCCATCCATTAGAAGCCCAGCTGATGGCTGTGTTTGACGATAACAGAATGCAGCAGTTGAGGCCAGAAGAAGGCAAGTCATTACGTCAGTCATTAAGAAGAAGAAGTTAGGTAAACAAACAAGACTTTTTTGGGGAAAAGAAACCTCTCCAAACTCATCCTCTGGATCCCTGAATTCAGGGATAGGTTGTTACTGGTTCACACCGGTTCGGGAGAACCGGTATGAATGACAATCAGTTAGCCCCGCCAACCTGCCCTAGTCCATCCTATATTTCCATGTTTTGGAGCTCAGCTGAGGCGCGGCACAGCAGATTGCCACACCTTAGCTGTTTTACTCATTGGCACTGCTGTAGAAGTTTTAGAGCTGTAAATTGGCAGTTTTTGAATGTTACGTGCACTCACAGAACCGGTTGTTAAACTGGTAGAATCCCACCACTGCCTGAATTCCCATGGCAACCCCCTCCACCACAAACAAAAAAGCCCCAGAGATCTCTGTCCCTGCAGATATTAAACTTCTGCAATAGTTTAACTAATCCAGAATATCACTCCTCTTTCCCAGTTAAAAGTGCATTATTTATCATGAATGCTATATCACCTAGACTCTGCTTGAAATGCTAGTGATTTTTAGGAGTAATTGTAAGGTAGCAGGTGATGAGAAAATACTTTTTTTAAAAAAATCACATATTCATTATTCTCAATTTCAAAAATAAGGCAATTGATACAAAAGTATTCAGCTGATAGCTGCTGAAAACAAATTTTGGTATTAACACACACTACATGTTAATTTACAATTCACTGTTTCTATTTATGATGATAATTTGTACAAGCATGCGTCTTAGGAAACTGATCAAGGTGAACCCTAAATTGCTGAATCTGTTCTTGGGATTTTTGGTATTGAACCTTCAATCTTGAATTAAAGATGTGGATAAAATCAGCAGCAGCAGCTGTGTGGTGGCATCTAATGTACAAAAGTGAGGTGTGATGTTTGTTACTTTCTCAGAATAACCTCAAATGAATGGCATTCTTGAATATTATATTGATTTAAAAAAGGTGAAAAGAGAGGTAATCCAAGGGATTAAAATACCTGCATCTGAATCAGTTTGCTTTTGTAAATTGTTCATTGGATTCCTGGCAAACCCCCAGGTTTCTTATGTTCTGTCTATTCATGTGAGAGACTGCAAATCCATGTGGCACACAAAGAAGGAAAAACCAGCAGCCCTTGAAGTCATTGCCAATGACCAGTTTTCTGGTCATTGGCCAGAAAATTCTCTGGGGAAGACTTTGAAAATAAAGTTTGAATTTTTTGTATTTCAGTTTGACTAAACTAGTCTGAAATGTTTTGAGGAATGGATCAAGGCTGGTGTGCTTAGGTATATTTTGCAATGTCACTTCAGGCCCGTTATATTATGCAGGCCTAAAGATATCAAAATTTAGGCTTTCAGGGAGGTGTCAACTGTCCTTAACAGCCCCCATCCCACATTAATTGATTGTTCCCATCAGGCAGTGGTTTCCAGTCTCTATGCTTCCAGTCTGGATATACTCCCAGTCTAGAAATAAAACTCCAGATGATTATTCATTTGGATCATATGGTATACCTCGTGATGGCAAACCTATGCCATGTGTGCCAGAAGTGGCACACAGAGCCATCTCTCCAGGCATACCAGCCATTGCCTGTTGCTCTTCCGGGTTCTGGCATGCACATACTGGTCTTCGCATGCACAGGAGCACCAGAAACTGGAAGAGCAGCTCCCCGGAGCGCATGTGCATGCTGGCCAGCTAGTCTTCGTGCACGCATGCATGTTAGAAACCAGAAGACCAGGTGGTCCGTGCACATACACACACAGGAAAGGAAAGCTTCCAGTTTCCGGTGCTCCCACATGCGCGTCAGGGAGCTGCTCTTCTGGTTTCCAGCATGTGAGCGCACTCCCATTTTGGCACTCAGTGCTGAAAAGGTTAGGCACCACTGATATATCCCATTACTACTAGGGCAGGAACCAAGTACAGAAAATTTGGCAAGGGATTCTTCCTTATTTCTTTGCCTTTCTTGATTGAAATACTGTCCCTTCTAGGATCTCCACCTCCACGTTCCACAATTTCCACCTGTTTCTTGCAAAAAGAGAAAAGCTTCTTTCCTACCTCTTTCCTCTTTCTCTCCAGTATGAGAAGGTAAACCTCAGAGAAGCATGTTTTCTATTGAGGTCTGTAAATTTGTTAATACATTTTACTTCTTTTGGAGATACCAGTGGTGTAGGTACTGTTGATGGGCTTGGTTCTGCGGAAGTTTTTGCCTCTTGCACTGTGCAAGCATGGCCTGGCCACATCTTATTTCCTACCATGATCTTGTGACCTTGTCTTCAGTCAGCCTAAGGCACAAGTGAGCTAACCTTAAGTCAGCCTTGGCGATATTGGGGTCAATATTTTCCCTAGCCTCAAAATACTGTATAACATTTGTTAAGCTTTATCAACTCATTAATTCAGATAGATAATGTTGATCACTTGGCTACATGACTAGGAGCAGAGAGAGTGTAGGGATGGGCGGAAGGTCAGCAAAATTCATTCTGATCCAAGAATGGTTGGGGAACAATTCAGCTCTGCAATTACGAAAAGGCTTGCAGGCATTCATGGATCCCAGTGAATTAACTGGACAATTTCAACCAGGATAATCTCAACATTTTCTCTCCAGTCATTGCTTTCAGATGTTTCCAGTTCTGGTTATTTTGCACTTTTTTCCCTTCAGGACAGAGTGGTTCAGCAATGCTTAAGATTGGAGAATCTTCAAGTCTCTTCTACAGTTTCAACAAATGGTTTATCTGAAGATGCCCAATATTAGACTCAGGGGTGAGATTCTACCAGTTCGCACCTATTCGCTAGAACCGGTTGTTAACATTCTAAGCAGTTCGGAGAACCGGTTGTTAGAAGAAATTACTGGCCTAATCCTGTAAGGAAGGCAGGAAGGAAACATTCTGGTGTTGCTTACAGAAACTGCCTCTCCTTTAACTCTTATTACATTCTTGGCAGGACTAGACTTCCTGTCTCAGGAACATCTCTGGAGTTTTTTTCCCCTCCTTTGCTGGTACTTTGCTTGTGTGGAGTGACCATTCAAAGTTACAATGGCACTGAAAAAAGTGACTTATGACCATTTTTCATACTTACGACTGTTGCAGCATCCCCACAGTCATGAGAGGCCAAGCGAGGAGATGTGTGCCTCAATGTGAGTGATATTGAGTTGGCCACATCCAGCCAATAACATGCCCACCAAGCCACGCCCACCAACTAAGCCACGCCCACAGAACCGACTGTTAAAAAATTTGAATCCCACCCCTGATTAGACTGTACAATTTTATATTGTATGTAAGATACTGAATGATGAAAATCTCACCTTTTTGGGTAGAGGAGAATATCCAACCCTCTGATAAAAATGTACATTGGGGAAATGTGTTAAAGATGCCCTTAGAACATCCCTAAGCTGTAACATGAATTAATTAACTGCAAATCTAAAAATACACTATTAAAAAAAGTGCTATTAACATCGCACCGCTAGATTGTAGAAAAATAAACACTATGGTGGGGAAATTCAGCACAATTTGAATTTCTGTTTCCAGAGGAGTTTATTTATTTATTTATTTATTTTATTTATTTATTTGATTTGCCAATTGTTTACAAGATAATAAGTATAAGTGTATACATAGTTGTGAATACATGAAATGGGTACATATAAGAAAAATAAAAGAATAAGAGAAACAATAGGACAGGGACGGTAGGCACGTTGGTGCGCTTATGCACGCCCCCTACAGACCTCTTAGGAAAGGGGTGAGGTCAATAGTAGACAGTCTAAGGTTAAAGTTTTTGGGGTTTGGGGAAGAGACTACAGAGTCGGGTAGAGTATTCCAGACATTGACCACTCTATTGCTGAAGTCGTATTTCCTGCAATCAAGTTTGGTGCGGTTTACTTTGAGTTTGTATCTATTGAGTGCTCTTGTGTTGTTATGGTTGAAGCTGAAGTATTCATTGACAGGTAGGACATTGCAATGTATGATTTTATATACCATGCTTAAGTCAGACCAAAGACGGCGTAATTCAAGGTTTTCTAGTTCTAGAATTTCAAGTCTGGTGGCATAAGGTATTCTACAACGAGTAGAAGAGTGGAGAACTCTTCTTGTGAAATATTTCTGGACTTTCTCAATTGTGCTAATATCAGATACGTAATGAGGGTTCCAGACTGATGAACTGTATTCGAGTATTGGTCTAGCAAATGTTTTGTATGCTCTGGTTAGTAGTGTGATATTACCAGAGAAAAAGCTACGTAGGATTAGGTTAACAACTCTTAATGCCTTTTTGGCTATGTAGTTGCAGTGGGCTCTAGCACTTAGATCATTAGAGGTAAGTATTCCAAGGTCCTTTACAGAGCTTGGGTCATCAACAAGATCTTGACTATTCAGCTTGTATTTTATTTTCTGATTTTTTTTGCCAATATGTAAGACAGAGCATTTATTTGTTGAGATTTGAAGTTGCCATTTGTTTGACCATTCAGATACATAGTCAAGATCTTTTTGTAGGGTAGCAGTATTGAACAGCTTTACATCATCAGCGAAGAGAACGCAATTGCTCTTAATATGATCACAGAGGTCGTTTATGTAGAGTATGAAGAGAGTTGGTCCTAGAACACTGCCCTGGGGGACACCACTATTGACAGGTACTGGATTTGATAGGACGCTCCCGATTTTGACCATTTGTTGTCTGTTTGACAGGAATGCTTCTATCCAGTTATTCAGTTGTCCAGAGATACCATAGGATTTTATTTTTAGGAGTAGTTTGTCGTGTACCACTGAATCAAAGGCTTTACAGAAGTCTATGTAGATTGCGTCTATTGCTTTGCCCTGGTCGAGTTGTGTCGTCCATATGTTTTTGCAGTGTAAGAGTTGCAGATTACAGGATAGTTTTTTTCTGAAACCAAATTGTTTATTGGAGAGTAGGTTGTTTGTCTCTAAGTGGAGGATGATGGATTGGTTAATAATTGATTCCATGACTTTACAGGTGACGCAGCATAAGGAGATTGGCCTGTAATTTTCAACTAGGCTTGGGTCTCCCTTTTTGAAGATGGGGATGACTGTGGCTTGTGACCATAGGTTAGGCAAGGAGCTGGTCCTGAAAGATTTTTCAAAGATTATGCTTAGAGGTTTGGCTATGGCAGTGGATAGCTTTCTTAAGAAGTAGGCACATATTCCATCCGGTCCAATAGATAGAGATGGTTTTAGATTGCGTAGTGATTTTTCAACATTGTCTTCTGTGAAATCGATATGTATTAGATCATTGTTGTTATCTGTGGTATGGCTAGGAAATACTGGGCATGATCCATTGCTGTTAACAAATACTGAGCCGAAGAATGTGTTAAAGATGTTGGCTTTAATGGTGTCATCGTTGCAGTCTTTACCATCAGGTCCTATCAAGGGAGGGATGGACCTTGAGTCTTTTAGTTTGTTGTTTACAAAATTGTAAAAAGCACGGGTGGAATTGGTGCTTAGAAGGTTTTCCTCTTGTTTAATGTGATAATTGGTGCATTCGGTCTTTATCTGGTGGCATAAATTTTTGTATCGGTTTTTGAAATTGGCAACGTGACCAGATTTGTTTTTCCGCCAGAGTGATCTCTTTTTGGATTGAAGTTTCCTTATTGATATGGGTAATCTGCTTTTTTGTTTTGTTTTGGGAGTTGTTGTTGGTACATATAGTTTGATGACTCTTTTGACTTCAAGTAAAAATATGTTGTAATGGTCTTCAACGGTATTGCATCCAGTGAATAGAGATTGCCAATCAAGGGATGAGAGATCGTTGTCTATAAGATCATAGTTGCCTTGTTTGAAGTTACAATTGGGGATTACATCATTGTGGTGATTTTTGTGTGGACGTATGTTGAGACAAAAGTCAATCATATTGTGGTCACTACTGGAAAAGGGTTCTTTAGTTTCTATTCCGTAAATTAAATTCAAACTGTTGCAGAAGATGAGATCGAGGCAGTTGTTTAGTCTAGTGTTGTTGGTTACTAGTTGTTCCAGTCCCAGATTTGTAATAGCATTGTAGAAGGTTGTGTGTATGATTTCAGTTGTACAATCATTTAGGGTCCAGTCAATATGAGGTAGATTGAAATCACCAAGAAGGATAAAAGGGTATGGGCAGGATGCAGCCCATGTTAGTAATGTATTTAGCTTGTTTACATGTTCGATGTCATAATCAGGTGCTCTGTAACATAGTAAGAATCGAATTGTGATATTTAAGGATAGTTCACAGATGATGGTTTCAGGAAGGGCAAGCTCCTGGGTAACTTGGATATTTTTTAGATGTAAGGATTTTTTATAGAATATAGCAACACCACCTCCTCGACGATTTTCACGATCTGATCGGTAAACATGATAGTCTCTTACTGTGGTAATGGAGTCGGGGAGAGATGCATTGAGCCATGTTTCACAGACAAATATAATGTCGAAGTTAGCCATATTTAGGAGGAAGAGAAATTCAGGTATTTTATTCACGAGGCTTCTTGCATTGAGTAGTTTGCATTTAAGGCCGGCAGTAGTTGGAATTGAGGTAGTTGGGGGCGTGCGTGCCTAGTCTTGGGTGATGGTGGATGGGTTGAGGTAGGGTTGTGGTTGAGGGTAAAAGCTGAGTATTGGGTTGCGTGGCTTACTTTTGATACAGTCAGCATGGTAGTCAATGTACAGGTCCTTCTCTCCATTGTCTAGATGGTTTATGGCATAAGATAGCTTGAAAAACAAGCAAATCAATTCGAAAATAGATAGGAAAATCATTGATGAAGACGTATTCTTTAGCATGCGTTAAGTCCAAAAAAAAAAAAAAGCTTAGCAGAGTACTTAGTGACTGAGTCATATTTGGGAACAGGGTATTCACGAATAGTGTTACTGTTTTCATCTGTCAAATTTGGCAAATGTTTGCATTTAATTTGCATTCTCTTAAATAGACATTGGTCTATGTAAATGAGATGGTTTGTGTGATGTGTTACTTTCACATGTTTAAAGTAAACAAGGGCTTGGGGAAGAATAGCTGAATAAAAGATGTATGCTTTTAACTACACACTGCTTTCCAACTACAGGTTTTTAAGCATACCTTTTTCTCCTAATATCTGTAAAACGAATCTACCTTATTCTACTTCCTGTGTGCCCATTTTTGTTTTTTTGTTTTTATAATGAATGAATATTCAGAAATGTAATCCCTGACCCGATATTCCATTATTCTGTTTTATTGATCTAGAACAAGGTCTCAGCATAACATAATATTAATTAATTTGACATTATCACCATGGTTAACTCTGGGGTGGAAAGTTTCTACTAATTAAAATGCAGCTTAACTTGCTAGTTAAAAAGCAAATATGAATTAAGTACTATTTAGCTGTCTAGGAAAGTAACAGGTGCCTAATGAAATTATACCTGTATCACACTAAAAGTGACAACTGTATTTTAGATACTAAACTAACTGAACAGTGTAATTTCATAATGAAGCTTAATATTATATTGCTTAATGGGAACACACACTTAATTATATGCTTGATAAAAACAGCAGCACTTAACATTTATGGCCATGTAGGGGACAATAAAATTACTACATTCTGTTGATTTTCTGCTTCTTCTTCTTCTTTTTTACTAATATAGAAACAAGTCTGCAATTAGTTTGCACTTAATATTTTACAGATTTTGAGGCAAGATGATGAAGATGGGCTACAAGTTAACATTGCATTAAAAGATGCCATTTTTTTCTCAAGATTTAGTTCACTGAATGAGCCAGTTGTTAAGCAAGGACTATTTGTATTAACAAGAAGTAGTAAATAGTAATATATATTTTTTTGAATCCCACCACTGATGCACACCTTTTTTACGGACCTCTTAGGAATGGGGTGAAGTCCACGGTAGACAGTTTGAGGTTGAAGCTGTGAGGGTTTGAGACTGTAACAACGGAATCAGGTAGGGCATTCCAGGCATTGACCACTCTGTTGCTGAAGTCATATTGGAGTGGTTTGCCTTAAGTTTGTATTGATTGCCCGTGTATTATTGTGGTTGAAGCTGAAGAAGTTGTTGGCACGCAAAATGTTGTAGCAGACAATTTTGTGAACTATGCTTAGATCAGACCTCAGGCGGCGCAGTTCCAGATTGTCCAAGCCCAAAATTTCAAAACCTTTTGGGTTTTTTAAAATGTATATTAGGTTAGTTATTGGAGGAATTTAAACTTAAAACCCTACACTAAACTAAAGGTACATTTAAAAGGGCTTTGTATAGATTTGTGCTAAAAATATTCTTCTGTAAATTTTATATTTAAAAGTATGATTATTAGAGGAAGTTCCATAGAGTTATAGTTTTGATGAGATTGAGTAAAGTCCAAAGAGAAATTACTTTTGCTCTTCAGAAAACTAGATCTTCAGGAGCTAACTGTGACCCAATATATAAGTTGTGTGAATAGTTGGAAGTCTTGAGTCAACCTTCAGGAAGTGAGAATCAAACTGCTGGCATTCGGCAGTGAGTTAGCCTGCAGTACTACATTCTAACCACTGTGCCACCACAGCTCTTATATTTAGTACTCAATTGAATACTTATTTAGTATTCAAAATGCCAAGAATTCAGTACCTAAGGAGTAGACTTACTCTACTTTCAGTGCTTAACGACTGAATCAGTCTTTGAAATATAAATGAAACTTTTATAACAGCTTCCTTAAAACATATTTAGCATATTTAAAGCTCTGGGTATTTGATTTTGCTCTCTCATGAGGAATCCAACCCTTTCTATTTTAATATGGTTTCTAAGGAAATGTTTTGCAATTCAAATCTAAGGCTCTTTTGCAGCATATACTGCTATTTAACTTCCCCTATAGGAGCAAAGCTAAGTATTGTAGGGTTATCAGATTTTTTAAAAAAAGGTAAATATAATTACTATACTATACTATATGTCTTTCTCATTAGCAATCCATTAAAGCCAGAAGTGATGCAATAACTGTATTTATTGTTGAGACAGTGGTTTTGGTATTCATATGAAGAACATAAGTCTAATCCATTTAATCCAGTTTTCCCTTTACTTTGATCTTTAAGGATTAAAATCTTTAGAAAAGTTTAGGTTTTTAAGGTCAATGATTTTATCCAGTTAGGCAATTATTTTAGCTTTTGTTTAATCCCTGATGGCACTCTTTGTTTATATTTGCAATATTTTATTGTTTGCATTGGGGATTTGTTTTGATTAATAACATTTATCATGTGAGCTGTGTCAAGCTTGGATAAATTATGCGTGCATAAGCGCACAATCGTGCCTACCGTCCCTGTCCTATTGTCCCCAATTATTAGTTCCTATTTCTTGTATTTAAACTTATCTTTATTCTTGTTTCTGTTATATTATAAGCTTTTGACAAATAAATAAATAAATAAAAAAATATACAACAGCTAAAAATTACAGTATTTTTGATATTAGAGGCCTTTTATAGCTGTTTGTGGCCATATGTTCCTGAATTTATTGAATTCTTAATTATCATTAGTGCCTCTTAAGATTCTAGTCTTGAGTCTATTCCATAGTTTAATTGTGTTTTATATGAAGTATTAGTTCCTTTAATTGGCCTAAATATTATTATCATAATCATTATTAGTTTAAATGTATCATAATCTGGATTCTAATATTACTGGAGTTAAAAAAGCTTCTCCATTTTTAAAGTTCATATCATAGATCTCTTTCATGTATCCCTCTGTTCTCCTTTTGTTCCAAGTTAAGTTGAAAAATCTCCACGTGTTCCCCTTTTCCCACTCACCACCTAGGTTGCCATTTTCTGTTCTTACTACTCTTGTTATTGCTTGTTGTTACATTATTTCCTCATCCATATGCTTCCCCCCCCCCCTTTCTTTCTTTGTGTAGAATTTTTCCGAGAGCTCCTGGAGAATGCAGAAAGGTCCTTAAATGATATGTTCGTACGAACATATGGCATGCTGTACATGCAGAATTCAGAAGTATTCCAGGACCTCTTTATAGAACTGAAACGATATTACACGGGAGGCAATGTGAACTTGGAGGAGATGTTGAATGACTTCTGGGCCCGTCTATTAGAGCGAATGTTCCAGCTCATAAACCCCCACTATCATTTCTCTGAGGACTATCTAGAGTGTGTAAGCAAATACACAGACCAGCTTAAGCCTTTCGGAGACGTACCCAGGAAACTCAAGGTTCAGGTGACGAGAGCTTTCATCGCGGCAAGGACATTTGTTCAGGGACTGACCGTGGGCAGAGAAGTTGCCAACAGGGTATCTAAGGTAATCAAAATGATTTCTCTTTCTTTTCTATGGCTTCACTGGAGACTCAAATTTTTATGCACTGTCATTTTTGGTGTGCAGCTTTCCATCTATGTCAACATTATAGCTAGCAGGGTAGTTTGTTGGGGTGTGAATAACTGTAGAATGTTTCTTTTCCTTTGGACTATGTCAAAAATGATAGCTGTACTGCCAAGTTTCTCGCTAAGATGGGAATGGTGTGTCAATCTTCATTTGGTATTGAGAAAGAGGACAGCCTGCTAGCCCCTTCATCTCTTTCCTTTAATTCCAAGTCATTCAGAGAAGATATAAATACATCGAAAAAGCAAGAATCTATGAGACTTATTACTACTGGTACTTTGACAAATGGTAATGATATATTATACTTTTAATATTGCATACAGCTAGCATGAGAGGAAGTTGTACTGTCAAAAAGCTCAATTGTGATAGGAAATATATCATAATAGATATCTCATATTTGCTTCTTTTTAAAAGTATGTTCAAAGCTACACAGTGGTGATAAGAGTGGCAAAGGGGCAGTTGTTTGTACTCATGCTATTTATCACACTAAAAATCCAGAAGAAACAAAGGCTTTTCTTGGGCAAGCTGTGGGAGCTGAGGGCCTACATTGTGAACTACATCATCATGGTTGGGCTTTTAGAGATATTTTTGAAAATTATTTCCTGCCGGGAGGGAGGATCTCTTTTCAGATATTGCTGAATATAACTTCCAACATTCTTCATCGTGGATTATATGATTGAGTCTCGTAAGAGGTGTAGTTCAATCATAACTAATGACCCAGGTTTCTTCCATTCTTTGTGGGTAGCTATGAAGGTGTTCCTAGTGACAATATTCATAATTATAGCATAGCAATTATTAAGGAATGGAGTTTCTATCTCTTATCATTTAGTGCTGGTGATCAGAGATGGAAGTACCACAGTTCCATATAGTGTACAGCTATTAAACAGATACTAATCCCCAATGATATGCACACTCTATGGTTGTTATCTGGTAGACATAATTGTGTGGACAAGCAGTGTTACCTGGTTAAGAAGTATGCTTTTTCTGTCTTGGTATCTTCACATCCCATGCCATCTCCAAGATAAGGATGTCCCCAACCTTACTTTCAGAAGGCTGCGGAGAACTGTCTCTTCCCCTAGGTTTGGGGGCCAAGATGTTAGTATGTGGTTTGGTTATGATGTATGTATTTTGAGATTTTTAATTCTGAAGTCTCTGTTTTGGTTTGACTGTGTTTTGTTTTCCATAGCCCAGAGTTTCATTGGATAGCTGGACAGCCATATAAATCTGATAAATAAAAATAATTCAAATAAAATTATGGTTGTCCATCCACCTAGCAGCCACACATTTACACTTTACATCTTGCAGCAAGATCTGTCTCAGCTACTCTTTGGCACAAATGCAGGGAGAAAATAAAACACTCTTTGCTTCAGTATTTGGTAACACAAAAGCTTATTGTTTATTCCTTCCTCCACAAGGTCCAAGATAATAGCTAAGCCAATAAAATAAAGTTGGATCTAACCCGAGTTTCCTGGGATTCAATATTTATAGTAATTTCCCCTCATTACCCTTTCATTACCCATGATTACCCTTATTACCCATGATTACCATTATTAATGATAATTATTCGTATGAACTCAATCACTTGAATCGTGGTTAATGCATATAGCTTCACCTCACAGCATTTTACATAGACTGTGCATATTATTATGATGATACAGAGTTTATTCTGATGAAGAGGAATGCCATCCTTCAGGTCGCTGTGGCTTCGATTCAAATGCGTGTGTTGCGTAGTCGCGACAATCTGTTTGTTTCACTGAAGGTACAGAGTAAGAAATCAATCTCTCCTCTCCCCCACAATGTCACTTAATGACATTTTTGTCTAGAGGTTGCTATATAGGCCATACTTCAGTGAATAATTAGATAAACATTGAAGAGAGTCTTGGATCCTGGACTGCAGTGGACCACTTCAAAGAAATTGGGATATAAAGTTGGGTTTGTTCAAATTGCTGTATATTTTCACAAAGTCTGATTAGTTATTTTGGCAATGCATAGGCTAGATAAGATACTGACAATAGGATTTTGTGTGTGTGTGTGTGTGTGTGTGTATGGATCTTTGGTTATTCGGGTTTTCTCCCGCGTAAGATTGGAAGTATCTAGGCAACGTTTTGATGAAGTCTCATTCATCATCTTCAGGCTTGTGTCTTCTGCTCTGTGCTTCTCAGAGTGCTTCTCTTACTCTGAGAAGCACAGAGCAGAAGACACAAGCTAAAGATGATGAATGAGACTTCATCAAACGTTGCCTAGATACTTCCAATCTTACGCGGGAAAAACCAAATAACCAAAGATCCACATACAAATACCCGAGAACCGCAGAAAAGATATATATATATATATATATATATATATATATATATATATATATATATATATATATATATATATGTGTGTGTGTGTGTGTGTGTGTGTGTGTGTGTGTGTGTGTGTGTGTGTGTGTGTGTGTGTTGTATCTATGTATGTACACACACACACACACACACACACACACATATATATATATATATATATATATATATATATATATATATGTATGTATGTGTGTGTGTGTGTGTGTGTGTGTGTGTGTGTGTGTGTGTGTGGCAGGAAAGAGGAGTTACAACCAAAAGCTCTAGATTCTAACTAAAGAATAAGTCTATCAATTTATACTGCTCAGTGTTTGTCAGGCCACAAAACTCAAGAAATATACATAGTGATTTTTCCAAGCAGGTTTCTTTAACATTTTATGCCTATAGACAGAATCTTGCCAAACTAAAGCACTCTACTATCCATATCAAGGATATACTCTGAGAACTATCAAGGAAGTGCTGTCTTCACCCTTTCTCTCACTCAAGATATCTGGACTACACTTCTTCTTACTCCTCTGGAATCCCTCTTGGGAATTCAACCCACGTCATTGTATTACAGTTTTAGCAGTTTTTCTTCTGGGAGGGATCTCTTTTCAAACATTTTGTATCTGTATGGCAGCATCAAGAGGGTTTTCAAGGATAACTGCGGAAATTAACTTCTCAGAGGGTAGTGCTGGTAACAACTCCATAACTGCAGGACCTCACAACCTTCTGCATTTTCTCCCTGGCTGCTTATAAGGAGACTGACTAGTCACCAACATTCTCTAGAAGGCAGAACCTCCAGCAACAGCTATTTCCAGATTCCTGGAAATGGGGACAGGGAGAGGGATATTTCCCTGGCCATCATTACTGTCATGTTCTAAATTGCTGAGGGTAAACAGCAGTCCTGAGCTTGGCTTTTCATTCAGAAATAAAAAGTGAGCAGCTCTTTTTCTGGCATTCAAGCAAGAACTTAAAAATTGCATCTGTGTATTTTTATATTCCCAATGAAAGTGTTTTTTCTCTACCTTGGCAACTTTAAGATGTGTGGACTTCAACTCCCAGAATTCCCCAGCCAGCCATGCTGGCTTCCCCATACTTTCCGATGCTGGCTGAGGAATTCTGGGAAATGAAGTTGCCAAGGTTGAGAAACATTGCTCTTTCGACTTTTAAACCTGTTGCCTTATATAATGTGCACAAGACCCATTTGAAACAAAGTGAGAATACTGATATATTTTAGTAATAAACTTCAAGAATCAAAATTTGCTCCATACAGCATCTCTTATCACATTTTCAAACTAATTATCCCAGAACTCAAGAAGGAGAAAGTCTTCTGCTTCCATTTTTCAAAGATTCTTTGCAACACATTGCATTGTATCTCTGACATATGCCATTTTAATTTTATTTTTCACCTTAGTCCCAGCTATAGAAAGAAATAAACTCATTATCTCAGAAGCAGAAACTCTTGCTCCAAATTTCATCCAATTCTAGCAACTGTTCTTCTAAGCAAAATGTAAACACTTCTTTTCATACTCCTGTCTTACTTGCATATTTGTCAGCTGTCATCATCTACCTAGAAGGGCTGTGCCTGCAGATATAATTTAATTATTCAGATCTCTTCAAAGGCAAAAATGTTACTGTTATTTTTTATTTTCCCATCACGGTAAATCACAAGAAGCTTCAGATTTCTGCAGGAAAATTCTAATCAATCCACTTCAAAGCCATTGTCTTGTAAGATTGCCAAGATAAGAAATGCCACCTTTTATTGATATTTTACACCATTGCCCTTCATGGATATGTGAATGATCCCTCAAATAATAATGTATTGTAAATCTGGATCAAATGGCTTCTTACTGAAATAGGTTATCCTAAATAGCAATAGCATTTGGATTTATATACCATTTCATAGTGCTTTACAGCCCTCTCTAAGTGGTTTACAGAGTCAGCCTATTGCCCCCAACAATCTGGGTTCTCATTTTACCGGCCTCGGAAGGATGGAAGGCTGAGTCAACCTTGAGTCAGTGAGGATCGAACTGCTGAACTGCTGGCAGCTGGCAGTCAGCAGAACTAGCCTACATTACTGTATTCTAACCACTGTGCCACCATGGCTCTTATGCTCCAGATATCTGTTTCAGAGGGCCCAAATGGAAGCATTTATCCTTAATGCAACGTTTTGTAGATTTGCATAGCACAAGGAATATTGTGCCTCCCGATTTAAAAAAGATTTCATTTTCCATTTTACTTTTTGCCGCGTAGTCTAAAATGAGATTATGAAAATGGAAATCTGATTAAATAACTTATATTCATATCACAGGGTATAAAGTTGAGAGAAAAAATAAACCAAGAATTTAAAAATAAGTCCATTGTTATAGTCCACCACTCGTTCTCTCTTACAGGTGGATTTCAATCACAATAAAGGAGGAAAGTTGATTATTTAGAGATGTCCTAATTAAGGCAACATTCAGCAAAAAAAAAAAAAAAAAGCTGCCTGCCTTTTTTCTTCTAGTGTCATTTTTTTCATCAAATTCTTCCTCTCATGCTTTGAGAATTTTGCAACAACCCATAATTATGACATGTCTTTAATGCAGATAACTATAGTTGTTTTGGGAAATGCCATATACTGGTAATGTCCATACAAAACACAGGTTCTTCACCAGGATAATTTTTACAGGTGGCATATACTGGGATTCAAGTAACGTCACACCCTATGCTATTTGTTATATTTTAACCTTTACTTATATTTTTAAAATGGCACTGTACCTTTTCAACGATTATGTATCAGATTATGATTTAGAAGCTACTTTGTCATCTTTTCATTAAAGAGATGTGGGTTTAAATTCCTACTCAATTATAAATTGTATTGCAAAAAATGACTAGCTTTCAAGCAGTGAAGTCGATGAAACGGAATTATCTAATTCATATTTTGCCAGATTAAAAATGCAGACCAGATTCTGGGGTGGTGTGCAATAAAGTGAATCATTCAGGAAGATTTGCTACTGACAACAAATACTGATCCTGAAGAAAACAAATAAAAATTACACAAAGACTGTTGAGATTCAGATTCAAACTAAATTGATGCCAAAGAAGATATAAGTGGGTATCTAGGATATGTCAGTAAATCCTTATCTATGTGATGATGTAGTAGACTTCCAATAAAAAAAAAAGATTACATGCCGTACATAAATAAATAAGACACTAAGAAAGATCATTGCCCCAGTTTAAAAAGTATGAATATATAGATTTACTTAAAAAGGAAAAAAAATGAGTAAGCTGGCATTGAACAGTTTTCCTTTTCACAAAACTATGCCAAAAAATAGCAAACATCTCACATATCTCCAATATATTGTATTATTCCAATGCAGCACAGATTTCAGATATTGTGTTAGAAAATAGTTAAACAAGGATTTAATTAGTTGATTCAATATTTTTGGGTTTTGCCCTTCGAGTACTTCAACTGCCAGGATCAGTCCTTGAGAGAATGACTGGCTGAAGATCACCCAGCTGGCTTCATGCCTAAAGCAAAATTAATATCTCAATCCTCAGCTTCAGTGGATCCCATCATTTTTGGTCAAATTAGTCTCCAAAATAATAACATTTCTTTTACAAAGTTCTGACTTTATATGCAATTTTAAATTTACTAATTATCATTTTTCAGGGTTTGGTATGATTTTGTATGTCCAAAATAGTTTCGGAATTGCTGTCATGCTGAGATTTATCATTTTTATGCCACTGAGGTTTTTAATGACCCATTGAGGGTTTGGTTCTTTCCCCCTCTTCCCTCTTCTTTTCACACTATTATGTTTTTTTCCTGGAAATAGTCACAAACATTTACAGCTGGCTAAGAATAAACAGTTTATATTATGTGTGTAAACATTTATAAATCTTTGCTGATACAGAATACAATAGAATAGAATTCTTTATTGGCCAAGTGTGATTGACACACAAGGAATTTGTCTTTGGTACATATGCTCTCAGTGTAGATAAGAAAAAATAAAATAAAAATAAAAATTCATTCATCAAGAATCATAAGATACAACACTTAGTGATAATCATAGGATACTAATAAGCAATCAAATCATACTAGGAAACAAATAAAACAATATAAATTGTAAAGATACAAACAACACAGTTATAGTCATAAGTGGGAAGAGATAGGTTAATAGGAAAGATGAGAAGAATAATAGTAATATAGTCTTAGTAAGTAGTTTGACAAGTGTTGTGGGAATTAGTTGTTTAGCAGAATGGCCATATTCAGGGAAAAACTGTCCTTGTGTCTAATTGCTCTGGTGTGCAGTGCCCTGTAGTGTCGTTTTGAGGGTAGAAGTTGAAACCATTTATGTCCAGGATGTGAAGGGTCTGTAGATATTTTCACAGCCCTCTTTTTGACTTTGCTTTTATACAGGTCCTCAATGGAAGGCAGGTTGGTAGCACTTGTTTTTTCTCCAGTTTTAATTATCTGTTGAAGTCTGTGTCTGTCTTGTTTGATTGCAGAACCAAACCAGACAGTTATAGAGGTGCAGATGACAGACACAATAATTCCTCTGTAGAACTGAATCAGCAGCTCTTTGGGCAGTTTGAACTTTCTTAGTTGGCACAGAAAAAAACATTCTTTGTTGGGCTTTATCGATGACGTTTTTGATGTTAGATGTCCATTTTAAGTCTTGAGATATAGAACGTAGAAACTTGAAGGTCTCTACTGTTGATATTTTAGATAGAAAACAAAAGAGTATTACTTTTATTCTTCATTGGCCAAAGTAGTCACTGTTTTCCAATAAGACCAATCCTTGATATTTTTATACATTGATATATAAAAATATATCAATATACTTTTGAGAAATGACCCAGAAATCCTATTTAACTTCCAAGCCTGAAGTCTGAAACATCTTAAAATTGCCAAATTAGACTGTCTTACATATAGTACCCTAATACCTATGATGGTGTTCCATGGGTCTTCCGGAGAAGTGAAGTTTAGCATTCATTGTTGCATTTGAGAAATTTGCAATTTGAAGTCTCAAGGAGGTAAAATGTCTTTTATTAACTTGTCAGTTAATTTAGGACTCTTTTGACTGGAGTTTGCTTCAAATAAATCAATGGGGTTTAAACTGTAAACAAGGGATGTGTGGAAATCTCTGTTCGATGCTGCTAATCTCCTTAGATCCCTCAGTGAATGTTTCGTATGAGTAATTTCATCTGGAAATATTGCTAATCAGATATCTCCCCCACTCTCTCTTTCTGTCTTGCTTCTTTCAAAATGTCTCAGAGGTTTTGACAAGTTTGTTTTAGTGAAAAAGAAGAAAATGACGCACTATTGATGGTTACACATAAAAAGAATGGGAAGGAAGAATATCTGAAAGAGGACTAATTTAAATTTTGTTGCCAATGTCTCCATGTGCACATAATGAAAAAACTAAGACCAATGTAGTGATTTCTTGGTTACTTGCAGCTGATTACAGCCAAAGTTGGATATGCCTTTGAATAAATAAGGCAGTCATACTCTTGAAATAATAATAACTTAATAGTTGGATCCATAGTCAGCCAAAATAGTTTCCAAAAGGATAGTTATTTTAATCTTTTGCAGACAGGTTTAGACTATTTTAAATTCTTGTGCTTTCCCCTGGAAATGGACTGGCAAGGAAATACTGGATGTCTACATAGCTCATTGAAAACAAGTTATCTATATACAACTTATACTCCTGTGTCTGTTTGTTTGTAACTTTTAAATTCCAGCAAAATGACGTGTTATACAGGAACAATTGTTGAAGCAAGGTATCTCAAATTGGCTAACTTACAGAATCCTAGGACCCATTATTCAGGTGGGAATGTTGTGCCTGCCACAGACATTATTCATGTTTGGAAAAAGTTGTAGCCACCACATTGCTGCAGTCAGCTGCAGTAACATGTTCCCTGATAACTCCCCCAAAGTCAATGGGGAAGACGGCAGGAAGTGTGAATTTGATCAAAATTGCTGACATTCCCTGCCAGCTTTCCAGAAGCAAAGTCTGTTGTTTTTTGGGAAGTTGGCAATGAGTATCAGCAATGGGGAGGCTGACAGGGAAGGTCACAAGTTGCTTAGGTAATTTTTTCTCACCTGTGCAACTTCCCCAGCCCCTCTATGTTCACCCAGTACAGGCCATTTTCACACAACCTGCACAATCTTTTAAGTTAGGCATGTAAATATATGTGAAATGACACAATGGCTTACTTTTTTTTTTTTTTAAGATTCAAAAGACTTAAAGATTCCAAAGAATCTTAAACATAAAGTATGTATACTGAATTTTAAAAAAGAAAAGAGCTCCGATTGACAATAGAACTCTTTTGCTATTGTAAAGTTGCTACAAGTTAGTAAACATTTAACAACATACACACTTTTGGAATAGGCAAATGTAACGCCATAAGCAGTCGTTTTTTATCCCCAGTTCTAAGATAAGGACTTTATTACGGCCCAGCTTTCTTGTTCAGAGCACTCTGCAAAAATACAATGTGGTTGGCATCTTCAAAGGAAAAGCTCTTCGGTATTAATTTAAGCGGGTTGGGAAACAAGCCATTGTGATGCTACATCTGGGAATGTTGGAAACTGATTCAACTAAAATTTCTATCTACTGACAGCTGGTCTTTTCCTGTTCGGGGAGATGATTTTGTTGGTTCTTAAGGTGGCAACTGTCCTCCCCTCCTTCAAGTTGCCATTACTGGACCTAACTATTCTGGAGAGTTATTGTCTAGTTACAACCTTCTCTTTTGAGGGAAGGTTCTGAAAAGGATAGTTGCAGGACAACTCTAGAGAACTTGGAAGCAACTGGATTACTAGGATCCCTTTAAGTCAGGATTCAGGCCCAGCAATGGGGCCCAGCATGGATCACTCATCTAGATGTCCCCTGGTGGATCAGGAGTGGGGGGTGATGTGTTCATTCTTGCTCTTCTTGATCTCCCACTGGCCTTCAATACCATCAATCAGGCAGGGTATCTTTCTGGATCAACTCCAGGGGCTGAAGGTTGGTGGCACTGTGCTATACTATTCTTCTCCTTCCTTCTGGACTAGTTCCAATCATTATTAATGGAGGCAGTTGTGACTAGGAGGACCTTTGCACCATGGGTTTTGTATCATGGGCAGCCATTCCTGAACAGAGAATCCCTGATCATAGTCTCATGCCCCAATCAGCTCCCAATTAGACTATTGCATTGTGCTCTACCAGGGGCATCTGGGAATTTCAACTGATATAAAGTTATAGACTTTTTTCAGTCTTCTCAGGTCTCAAATTGCACTGGTTTACTGTCCAAGATCAATTGAAGCCTTTCATGTCATGTTATGGGGGTGGATTACATGGAAGACCATCTCTCCTCAGTTGTATCTGCTTGCTCTGTGACATCCAGCAGGAGAAGCATGCTCTAAATCCCATTCATTAGAGCACAGGTGTCAAACTGACCGTGTCATGTTGCCCAACAGTGGGGTCCTACCTGTGATGACACAGGGTGGGATACAAAATAAGCAAAGTCTCAAAAACAGATGAAGCTCCTTTTATTCCTTCACTTTGCTTCAAAGCTCCAAATATCATTGACTGGAGACAAAAAGCTCCCCCACAAACAATTACAGAAAGGAGGAAATGCTGTTTCAACTAAAAATGCTTATAAATTATAAAGAGTAAAAACAACACAAACCACACTGAAACAATTAAGGGAACCAGGCAAGATAAGGGCTTGAAGACATCCACAGATATCGGAACACACACTGGGAAGGACACCAAACTCAGAGAGGAACGACAAACTAGAGATATTTCCACGCTTTGTTTCCAGCACTGGCCCATAAGCAGGTCCCTCCTTTTAACCAGTTCACACAGCTGCAGCCCATGAAGAGGATCAAGGCCCTTTCCTCCCCCATAGACCACGCCATTACCATCTCTCCCTTATCCTCTCTTCCCTGCATGCCCTAGGATGGAGAGGGGATGGGCCTGGGTCTTCCTCTGACTGCCCAGCCGGCCTCTGCCCTTCCCCAGCCTCCTCCACAACCTCCGGAGCCACACTTCCACCCCCTATTGGCTGTTCCTCCTCTCCCTCGGAGTCAATCTCCAACAGGGGCAATATACTACCTGTTCCACTACCCATTCAGTGATCGCGCTCATACACAGCTTTCCTCGCACCAGCTGAGGCCTGCAGTACCAATCAACTGAGAGGATAAAGAAGAGAAAAATGCAGGGGTGAGTGGGAGTGGCTATTCTCAGCTGATTGTGGAGGCTTTTTTTCCTCCTCTCAGCTGATCGTGCAAGGCTTTTTTAACTACTGGTTTGGCCAAACTGGGCCTAACTGGTAGCATCAGTGGTAACTGATGTTGTCGACAGGTGACATTTCATGACATTTCCCCCCTTTGCAGTCCTGGAGTGGGCATGGCCTGCATGTGATGTATCTGGCCCGAGGGCCACCAGTTTGACACCCCTGCATTAGAGGATTCTCAAGAGAAGAGTCTTTTCTGTTGTGGTATTTGCCCTCATTCCCCCAAAGCCAAACTTTTCCCAACCATTCTTGCTTTTTTGTGTAGCTCTAAAACCTTGAAGCTTTGGCTCTGTAGAGATTCTCAGTCATCCAGGTCAAGGCTATCCCAAAGGTGCTTTTTTCAGGAGATAACTGGACTTCCTTGTTTTTTTCTTTTGAATTTGGGATGGACACCCTTTGAATGGTGTGGGAGTAGGAATGGATTTCCAGAGGAAAAATTGCAAACTACAGGAACCAGAACCAGGTTGCCCTGAAAACACAGATAAACCTGCAAGTGACCTCAACGACTCTCTAAAAGAATCCAAATTCTAACTGTCTGCAAGGAATATAAATCCTTCCATTCCCCACTGTCCTGTCAGAGCTGAAGGAGCTTCTTGGATGAAAAGTGAAACATCTTCAAAACAAAACACAAGAAAGTTCAGTTGCCTCCTGAAAAAGCACCTTTGGGACTTGAAGCTCTGGGTTTGTGATAACTTGATTTTGTTACTTTTATCTTGCTCCTCTGTTTTTATGGTTTTTCTATCAAATTTTCTCCTTGTTTTTTACTCTGTATGGGTGGTCATATGAATTGAATAAATAAATAATTTCTGTCACCATTAGAGCTGATTATCTTGGATAATAAGCAAGCAGTCCAAACAGTTTTATAAAATTTAGTATAAAACATTTCATAATTCATGCACTGTATTTATCCATGTCCCTAAAATCTTCTAATAAGAATTAGGTGCTATGGCTACACCAATAGAAGTAGCTTCTGGCGCTATTGTCACGTCCCTATGAAGGAACTTAACAATTACATTAGCATCTTTTTTTTTTTTAATGGTTACTTTAAAAAAAAAACTTTTTACACTTCTGATGCCATTTATGCCACAGCTTTGCTTCTGACTAAATCCAATTTTATGCTTTTTGTCAGATTCCACAGACGCTGATTTTGTGCCACAAACAGGATGCTTCTGGGGCAAAACGAAACCAATGCCACCATAATAGAATTAGAAGGCAAAGGCAAGGTTCAACAGTGAAAAATGTGCCTTGCTAATTGTCAGTGATCACTTTGACTTGCTGCCTGCCAAGCTGCCTCTTTTTTCAAAGGCATGCAATCAATATTCTCAGAAACTCTGTTTTCATGTTTTATAAATAAATAAATATTCCTCCTTTTTTCTAAGAAGGAAAGAGAAAGATGAAAATAAAGGTCAATATCAATTGTCAGGCTGATTTAGAGTATAATTACTGGGCTTGGAAAAAAATAAATATGACATGCTGATAAAGCTAGTAATTAGGAGCAAAAGCAAATAGTATATTAAACCTGCAAAATAAAAATAAAAAACAATTTGAAGGCATTGTGTGTGCCTGGGAAGGAAATGAAATTACAGTGCTGACAAGCCGTCTTTGAGGCCTGAACAAGCAAAACAGTATCAGTATCAGTTAAGATTTGCTGTGTGTCTGTGAGACAGAGACAGAGAGAGACAGAGAGATAGACAGTGAGAGAGATGGGGGGGGAGACAGAGAGAGGCGGGGAAGGAGAGACAGACAGAGAGAGAGAGACAGACAGAGACAAGGAAACAGAGAGAATATATATAAATCATTTGTTTAAAATGCATATCAGGGAGATCAGCTTTCTCACCCTCCCAAATGTAGACAGAGAGATAGATACAAGTATGCCTCTTAAAGAATATTGATAACTTTACACACACACACCCCAAAAAACCTGTGTTCATCTAATATTCCTCCACAACAAAAGTTTTCCATAGCAATCATAAATTCACATTAGGTAAGCCATGGTCTGCTTAACCCTGGTATCTCAAACGAGCGTAATTTACCACATCATGCAAATCCATAAATTATATCTGATAAATTACAGTGACTGTTTTTATGCAACATGCCAGGTCTGCTTGCACAGAGAGACCATTTTAAAGTTCAGTGGAATAGACCAAGGTCCAAAAACATATTTTTTTTAAATCACCAACTTGATTAAACTACCCCCTGCTATTTTCTATAGATTTTGACATTTCAGCAGGGACATTGGTGCACAGAAAGAGGAAAGGTCAGAGTTTGATGGGGCCAAGTTGATGGGATGGCATCTTGCTTCTTCAACAAAGGCAGCTTGGCTACCCAGTTAAAACTTCATCAAATAGACTGCAATAAGGTTTTTTTAAGCACTGATCAGCTTGAGGATTTAAGACTCCCTTTGGAGCTGAAGCCAATTAATGTAAGGAGGCAGAGTTGGAGGATTGTTCAGATTAAGGAAAGCAGAACAGCACACTGACCTTGCAATCTCTATTCTGGCAAAATCCTAACACCCCCACCCCCCATGTTATATTGGGATACAGATCCTCCAGCAAAACACCCAGTGCTGAGAAACCTGCAAAAGTCCCAGTGTTTTGCATTACATTTCACCATATTGCCTTGCCCAACACAAAATTCAACGCCTCTTTTTCATCCCTTTCCTCCTCATCCATGGCACAACTAGAACATGTGTTTCCAGTTTTCAAAATCAACATGGACAAATACAGATCTTGTCCCATCAAACAACTCACATCCGAGACTCAGAGCTGCCTACTATTTTTTTAGAGTTGGAAAGGACCTTGTAGGTCATCTATTTATTTTATTTATTTATTTGATTTGTCAATTGCTTACAAAATAATAGTCATAAGTACAAACACGAGTAAGAATGCAGAAAATAGGTACAAATAAATGGGGACAATAGGACAGGGACAGTAGGCACGATTGTGCACTTATGCACGCCCCTTACAGACCTCTTAGGAATGGGGTGAGGTCAATAGTGGATAGTTTGAGGTTAAAGGAGTGGGGGTTTAGAGGATGTAACAACAGTGCATTCCAGGCATTGACCATTCTGTTGCTGAACTCATACTTTCTGCAATCAAGTTTGGAGCAGTTTACATTGAGTTCGTATCTGTTGTGCAAAATGCTCTACTCATGAGTTGTCTCCCTATCCCATCTCTGCTCAAGTGTGGGAACCTTTCCCCTTACCCCTGCTGTGTCAGCTCACAGAGCTATTATGTCATTTGCTCTACCAACCCACAAGCAAAAACCCACCACGTGCGAAAGGAGAAATATGTGGGGGGTGATCATTTGTCATATTCTGCCCCCATGGTCTTCCAGAAAGGCACCCAGAAGATTCCCACACATGCAAATAGACGGAAGGACAGTTTAATTCCTCAGCATGAAGTGTCTAGTGCTTGCCATGGAAGCAAAATTCTAGATTTTGCCTTCTGGAATATTCTACCACTGACAATAATTCATTGAAAAAAATCTCTGTGGGTTATACTTGAACCAGAGACCAGGACTCAATACATTGAAGCACAAGTTGGTTTACTTCAGCCATAATGGTGAAAGTTGCTAAGAAATAGCCATGTGGAATTTCACAGATCTACCAGCATTGCTGAAAATTGTTTCAGAGCTTAGCTTCTTAAAATAGTCCCCCCAAAAACCTACTGTAAATATTTGGTAAAAGGACAAACAAAATAGCAGACAAAAAGTTATTTTATTTCATAAAATCATTTATTATTTTTATGGGGCCCATCTTCAGTATATGATTCTTGATGAATGTATTTTTTTCCTTTATGTACACTGAGAGCATATGCACCAAAGACAAATTCCTTGTGTGTCCAATCACACTTGGCCAATAAAGAATTCTATTCTATTCTATTCTATTCTATTCTATTCTATTCTATTCTATTCTATTCTATTCTATTCTATTCTATTCTATTCTATTCTATTCTACTCTACTCTACTCTACTCTATTCTACTCTACTCTACTCTACTCTACTCTACTCTATTTGGCAGGGATGTCAAACTCACATTGTCACGGTGGCGTCAAGTGACGTATTGGGACTTTTTCTCCCTTCGCTAAGCAGGCATGGGCATGGCCAGCGTGTGACTCATCCGGACCATGCACATTTGACCATGCACATATGGTGACTCACAAGAAGTTGCACTTTAAAGAGGAGGGGCAATTCTGGTCTGGAAACAAGATAAATGTACCACCAGCAATTTTGGAGCTATCTGATCCTAAACATTACGTCCCTCCTGACACTGCTATATTTGAACATAGTGTCATTTTATAATTAATTTCAAGGCAATTTTAGGTTGTTTCTGTTTCTTGGCTGTTTTAGCAAAGTCAGAAAACAAAGAAGGCTCAAGCAAAGAATGGAAAGGGATTTTTTTTAAAAATCAAAAGCCAAAAAAGTTATGTAAGTCATTCTGCGGTGTGCTAATTTTTCAGAATTACTTATCACTGTTAAACTGTTTTAACAGACTGATGATAGATTTAGGCATTTCCTGTCATGGTTCTTCACTGTGATCTCTGTGATTCTTACTCATGAGTTGTTTACCTTTGCATAGACCAATCAGAAGCTGAGAAAACTATTTTGGGGGAAGTCCCGCCTCCTAACACAGTGCATTGAAAAAAGGGGCGGGACTTTAATTGAGCAGGCATTGCCACCATCTTGACGTTTTTTACCCCCTGCCTCTCCCCCTGGACACTTTTAGCACCTAATGAATCTCTTCAGTTTGTTATCCATCAACTTAGTATTAGCATTGATTAGTATTAATCTTTAGCTGATGATCCTTTTGCTTTACTTTTGTCCTTCCTTTTTCCTTTCATTCTTTTTTTTTAATTGAATCTCCTTTAAGCTCTTTAAAAAAAAAAATTAAGTCTTCCCACTGCAAGTCTTTAAGTTTTATACTCCAGAGTCCCATTTTACAAGTAACAGCATTGCAGCTGTTATATCTTTTTTTTGCTTTAGGAAAGGTCACACAGTTGGACCCTGCTAGCCACTGCTGAGACATTTGTCAAACAGGCTCATTGTAATTGTGTGTTCCATTTGCAAGGCACAGCTTGCTACATTAAGGACAGTACATCCTGGAATTATTGTAGCCCTTTATCTTCTTCAAAGTTTTTATCACGTCCCCCAAATTATCTGGTTATTCTCTTGTTTCCTTGAAAGATTACTCAGATCAGAAGTGGTGTTCAGCAGGTTCTGTCCAGTTCTGGAGAACCAGTAGCGGAAAATTTGAGTAGTTTGGAGAAGCGGTAAATACCACCTCTGACTGGCCCCATCTATTATCTGCTTCTTGAGTCTCAGCTGACCAGCTGGGTCTTCTTTTGTTGCCTTGCACAGGAGAACGGAGCTGGAAAGCAGGTTAGTGGGGTGTGGGGGGGGGGGAATGGAGATTTTGCAGTATCCTTCCCCTGGAGTGGGATGCGAATGGAGGTTTTACAGTATCCTTCCCTTGCCACACCACCAAGCCACACCACGCCCACCGAGCCATGCCCAGAGAACCGGTAGTAAAAAAAATTGAATCCCACCACTGACTCAAATCTCTTTGCTTTGTCATTATAAGGTTTAGGAAGCTTCTGTGGGTCGTTTCCCATTGCAATTCCATGCAGGGTAGGAAGGGAAAATAAAAGAGATGTTTGCTTTTTGAATTCTTGTTCCAGCAGTCATGTGTTCCTCTTTATAATGGCTTTCTTCAGCTTCTCTACTGATAATTCTGTCTTTTGTTGAACTCTGTAATTGAATTAGTTTTCTAGACTCAGAAGTTAAACTCAGAAAGAGAGATTTGAGATAGATCCCCCATAACATCTACTTCTCCATACTACCATCTTATACATCAAGATAGTCACAATTGAGGCATTTTCTTTTCCCATTCTCAGGTTTAGAATATAGAATAACAGAGATAGCCTGTTAACCCCCAGAAACCTCAAGTCCCTGGAAACCGAGGTCACTTAACAACTTTAGAAACAAATACAGAGTCAGAAAAAACATCAGAATGAAAAGCCAAGATTTCAGTTTTGTTAATTTCAAATAGAACAAAACAGAATAGCAAAGAGAAAGTATTCTAGTCCAGTTCCCTGCTTAAGCTAATGCAATCCTAAATTGCATTAACAGAGGGATACAATCAAGATCAAGTGAGGTACTAATACCACTCTATAAAGCCCTAGTAAGACCACACCTAGAGTATTGCATCCAGTTTTGGTCACCACATTATAAAAAAGATGCTGAGACTCTAGAAAAAGTACAGAGAAGACCAACCAGGATGATTAGGGGACTGGAGACTAAAACATATGAAGAACAGTTACAGGAACTGGGCTTGGCTAGTCTAGTGAAGAGAAGGACCAGGGGAGACATGACAGCAGTCTTCCAATATTTGAGGGCCTGCCACAGAGAGGAAGGGGTCAAGCAATTTTCTAAAGCGCCTGTAGGCCAGACAAGGAATAATGGATGGAAACTGAACAAGGAGAGATTTAACCTGGAAATAAGGAGAAACTTTCTGACAGTGAGAACAATCAACCAATGGAACAGCTTGCCCTCGGAAGTTGTGGGAGCTCCATCACTTGAGTCCTTCAAGAAGAGATGTGACTGCCATTTGTCAGAAATGGTGTAGGGTCTCCCACTTGGGTGGGATGTTGGACTAGATGACCTATAAGGTCCCTTCCAACTCTGATTATCTGTTATCTGTTAATCAGGAGACCCTATGCTATACCAGACAAATGCCTGTCCACTTTCTTCTTAAAAACCCTCTTAATGATGGAGCACCCACAATTTTTGAAGGCAAAAGCCATTCCACTATTTTATTGTTCTCAGAAAATTTATCCTTAGTTCTAGGTTGGATCTCTCTTTCATAAATTTCCATCCATTACTTCTTGTCTTGCCCTCAGGTGCTTTGGAGAATGTGACAGCTCCTCAAATATTGGAAGACTGCTTTTCTTACCTAAGTGTAAAACCACACTTGTCTCGCTAGTGAATTGCATTTTCTTGGAAGGATTCAGTGTTCAAGGCTGTCCAAATTCTTCTGGATCTTGAGCCTATCTTCTAATCTAAAGTGTTCACTTATTCCCCCCAGCTTGGTGTCAACTTCAAATGTGATGTTGTTCTTCTGTTCCCTCATCTTGATCATGTATAAAGATGTTGAAGAGGACTGAGTACTGAGCCTAAAACAGAAGCTTAATGTACACAACTGCATACTTCTCTCCATGTAAATGTAGTTCCATTAAGGATTATATGTTGAGTACAGTTGGTCAGCCAGTTGCAAATCCATTTAATGATGATGCTGTCTATCCCACATTTTTCTATCTTACCAATAAGTGGTTTGTGGTCTACTTTGTCAAATGCCTTACTGAAGTCCACTAATCTAGTCACGTTGTCAAAAAATGCAGTAAGATTTATCTGGCATGATCTGCTTTCAACAAAGCCATCTTGGCTTCTACTAATAGTTTTGCTTGCTTCTAGGTCTTCACAGATCCCTTGCTTGATTTTCTATTCTAGGATCTTGCAAGATATTGATCTCAGGCTGATTGGTCTGTAACTTCCTGGATCTATTTCCCCCTTTTTTGAAGAAAAAAAATGGATCCAGAAAATTACAGTAAAAGTTAACTTTTTTAGTAAAAGTTATATGGTTGCAAGAAATTTCACTCCCCAAATTCAGTTCATTCCATGCATCATCGTGCAATCTGCTTATTCCTTACCGAGCAGAGCTCATGCTGATCTCTCTCTCCCTGATAATTATTCTTTGGATGCCTCCTGGGCCAAACCAACTTCTAATCCATTGACTTGTTCCTGAATGGAAAATCTTTAAAGAAAAAAGAAAATAAATCTACTGCTCAACTGTACACCACAGTCAGAATCCTTCCAGTGATAACATACTGCATTATTGGAACAGAGCAGAAAATTGGACAGCTTCACACTCATGTGTACTCTTTCCTTTTCATATTATCAACAATCAAGCATGTATAGTGAATATAGGTGGGTTTTTTTTTTCCTAGAAGAAAATACTCTTGTTTCTATCTGATTTTCTAGAAGAAAAGAGCCTGGCTTTCCAAATAGAAATAGAAACAATACTGTCTGCCAAGCTGAAATCAGATATGAGTTATTATGTAGCTGACTTAGCAGCCAAAATTATAGTGTCTTCCACTGCCCTCTGTCAGTATATCTGGCTTTGTTCCACTGAGTGATGTGAGGCTAAAACTAATCTCTCTGATGAGGATGAATTATTCAACAACTAGACTTATGAGACCCTGAATATTAGTTAGACGTTTCTGCTTCTTCCTTGTTTTTGCAACGATTTGGATTTGCTATCATGTTGTTTTTGTACTGTCTGTGTGAGAAATAACTTCACAGACTTTGGATCAATTATAAAAGTTATCTTTTCATCCCTCATATAAGGGCACCAATAAATACTACCAGAGATGCCAATTTCCAACTGTTTTTAGGACTGTCTATGTTTCTGGTACTTTTTTTTTTTTCCATAATCAGGGTGAGAACCCAAATACTGTTCATTTGATCTACCTTTGCATGAGCTTTCTACATTTTCTATTTCTCCAAGCAAGGACATATGACAGCACCCTCTCTGGTTCTGACCATCCTCAAGGAATTATTTCTTCGGATATGTTCATTTCAACATCCTCAGTTATAATATCACTGTGGTCCAGATGTGACACATCAGTGAACTTAAGCTCTTCACAGTCCCTTCAAAAGCTGTCTTCAAGGCCAGATAGTCCAATCCTACATAAGTTTGATGCACAAACCAGGAGACACAACAGCTTATGTTACAAACGTGTCACTGTCATGTCAAAGATTCTCAGTCATTCAGATAGAATTGTCTGGAAATTGAGTCATGGCAACTGGACTTATTTTCTTGTTGGTTTAAGATGTTTCACTGCCCACCCAAGTATCTTCTTTAGACTAAACAAGATGGTTAGTCGAATATGAGAAGTCAGTGTCATGTTAACAAGTTGTCCATCTTCATTCTGACATCCCTTCTATTAGAAGTAATAACTTCCTGACTCTCCAGCTCAGCCATAGAAGGATTGATGACTATTGATTAAAGGAATTTACATCCATCAGTATTATCCTTCACTGGGTCAGTTTATCTGTCTTTCACTTTTTGTGAGAAAGTACTCTCTTTTTTAAAAAATTTTTATTGGTTTTTAAAAACAAACATAAACAAACAAAACATAAAAACATCAAGCTATCTTCCATATGTGTACATACAGTGTGCCGGTTGGTTTACAAATTGTTTTGTGCTTCCATTTCGTAGTCTTCAATTACAATTACATTGCATATAATCTCATATTTTCAATCAAAAATTAAATACCTTAGTATCATTATTAATCAATCATTTGACTATACTTTTATTCATTCATGTTTTACAAGATAATCATAATTTACTTAGTTTATTTTATAACAGTTCATATTATCATCCCAAATCTATCCTAAAATCATTTTGTAGATATAATAAGAAAGAAGTACATCTTTATATATTTATTATTTTCTAAAAGTCTACATATTTCATTACTGTATTTTATTATCTAACCATTGATAGAAAAGATTCCAAATTTTATAAAATTGTTTATCCTCTTGTTCTCTAATTTCAAATGTCAATCTACTCATTTCAGCACATTCCAATATTTCACTGATTCACATTCCATTGAGAATCTTGGAACAAACTACACGAAAGGGAATTTGACTTTTTTAAAATCTTTATTATTTAACTGAATGACAGCAAGGCTTGGTGGTGTTTGAGGCCCTGTTATCAACATTCTGAAAGGGATTAATCAGAAATGCATGATGTAAACCCTTGAATACCAGAATGGTGAAGAATCAGAGACAGGTTCAGATAATAGGAGAATATTTGTAGCTCAAGGTTGACATGAGGGGTCCTTGATGTCTCTGAGCTTGCTTGTTTTCTTGCAGATGTTTCATCACCTTATCTAGGTAACATCATCAGTGCTGGTTCAGACAGGTTCAGATAGGTGATATGCCACTGAGCACTGAGTGCCAACAGTTCTTTCCATTTGAAAATAATTCCTACATGCATTTTAACTTAATCCACATTTCCTTCGCTTGGTCCTCACCATCTGCTTATCTCAAACATATTTAGCCTTGATGTTGAGCTTGCAGGGAGCGTTTTCAGTGAATCGTTGCTTAATCTGAATTAGCCGACAGTTTAGCTGCAAGAATGCCAGCCAATCAGTGCATTCCTCTGTCTGCTTCACTCATTCAGGAGAACAAAAAGAGAAGCCATAAAACCTTAGGTTCACTGTGATACTCTTTTGTAGAAAAGCTAGTGAACTATGTTATCCCACTTGTGGCTTAAGAGTAACAAGCCAGAAAATATTTCCCCAGGTTCTGCGGAATGAAATAGAGTGAGGGCATGACAAACAATCTGTCCAGTGAGAAGCAGAGTGAGTTCACTACAGTTGCATCCTTAGCTGTACCACAAAGGGGGAAAGATCTGGATTTTTTTTAAAAAAAATGGGATAATGTTGATTAGTGAGGACGTTGATGTAGTGAGGTCTCTGTAACACATTACCTTGAATCTCTGGCGAACGTTACATTGTGCAGTATGTGAGGCAAGGGTGGGATTCAACCGGTGTTACTACTGCGGTTCAGTTATTACGTTTTGCTGCGGTTCAGTTATTACGTTTTGCTGCGCACATGTGTAAAAACACCTTAAGCTGTACTACCCGGACAGCTGAAAAGCGCTGCACGGCAGTGCGCAGCGTTTGAAAAGCCTCTTTTTTCCTGCTTTTTCAACCTCAGCTGTGCCATGCAAAGCAGCTGAGGTTGAAAAAGCAGGAAATAAAGGACACGGAAAAGCCCAGGCAGGCCAAACAGCAGCAAACACAGAACTGGTTTAGTGTCTGCTGCTCTTCAGAGCTACCGGTTCTATAGAACCAGGCAGAACCCCACCCCTTATGTGAGGATATGCATTTACAAAAGTACAGAAAACAAATATTTTTATTACAGTCTTTGACCAGCCTTTACAATAAAACAGTACAGTAAAATGGGAAATAGTGTAACACAGCGATTGTGTTACATTATTTCCCTTTTTGGGAAAGGCAAAAATAATAGGACAATAAAGCAACACATCTAATCAAAGATTTTTCACAATAATATAACTTGGTAAAACTACTTGGCCACCTGATATATGAATGAAGATTAGCACCCCTTAAAATAGTAAAAATTATCTGTATGGCCCTCATATTTGGAAATGATTGGGGCAATCAGAGCACATCTTGCACTTTTATAGCATCTATGCATCACAGAAAGGACACCGTATGAGGATATGGATGAGAATTTCTACCCTTTTGGATCCCAAGGGTAAAGTCTCTTTGAATAAGGAATCTCATGAAATCTTTCCACCAGCAGAGCTGATGGGGGTGAGTGGGCATCACAGCGGGCTCTGGAAAATATCCATCTATAGTATATTTGGTTAACATTAAATTGCAAAGATATATCCCTCAGTAGAGGACTTACTCTACTTAACATTTGGTGATAGAATTCAGGGCCAGTTGTAAGTGGTACAGGAAAACTCTCAATAGATTTAGTTCTTCAGACTTACAATATATGTGATGATAAAATAAAAGAAGAGAAGTAGACATGCAAATTCTGGAAAGATGTATTTGTGGCTTTACAGATATGTCTATATTGGTTCAAATAACCAAAAGGTTGTCAGTCCCTGTTATGGATTGGGGCAAAGGATTTGAGATGATTCAACATTAACTTCTTATTACATGTCTCATGAATTTATGTCTAAAGAGAAATTCAACCAGAAATATTCCATTTCAGAACTACAATTTTACAACTTGTTTTTTGCACTTTTATAACCTATGCATTATTGAACCAATGCTAATTCTTTACTACTGGCAACAGTAGTAAAGAACGTGGGTAGGTTTTCCTGAAAGAAAAAGTTTTGTTCCCAGCAATATACTACAATACATGAACAAAAAAAAAACAAAATTTACCCCGGTTGTGTCCTGTGGAGTGAAAATTGCTTTTAATTTGATCATTTAAATCAATCAGTTCCATATTAAAAACTCCTTAAAGAATAGATGCTTGATTGCAAATCTGTGCATCTGCTTGTTATGCAGTTCTATTTGTCAGTTTGCAGGCAATGTCTTCTGCCACGCATATCCCAAACTTTTCTTCATAATTTAGAATCTCAGTTCTGGCTTCTTGGCAGATTGCCAACGCAAGACAGAAAGAGAAAGGGAAAGAATTAAGCTAATTTCAGTTTCCTGTAAGCAGAGTTTATTATCATCACTGTCTTTGATCAACTTGGCTAAATGTTTCATCCTGTTTGATAGTCATTACAAACTAGTTCATATTAAAATCAGGTGGCCTTTCTTTTTTTTTTTGTCTAAGTTTGCATTAGTAGAAATTATTGTGCAAACTTATTTTTTTAAAAAATAGCAAAAATTGCAGACTTACATGAAAACAGACACAAGTAACTTACAGTTGGGAAAATGAGAAATTATGCAAATTTGTTTATCCATATTCGCAAAAGAATTTTTTTTCAGGCAGGGTTACCTAAGTAACCAATATCCTGTTTTTTCTACTAACTGCTGACAAGAAGAAGTAATAAATATGCTATTTTCCTCCCAGAGCTTTGCATTTTTCTACCTCTTCTCGCTTTTTAAAACCCATTGAAGATTTTGGAGCTGTGACATTTGTTCCCACATAGATCAGCAGTTAGCTGTGCAAGAAGCACATCGTGTTCATTTTGTCTTTTATCTTTCCCTTTTCATTTGTTATGCTGGCTGCACTCTGATTTCCTTAAATCAGTTCCAAGTTACACTTTAATTATTTCATCTGCACTTGAAGGTGAAATGTATATTTATCCAGCAGGGTTGAGGAGAGCCGCATTTCTCCTCCTCAGCTGGCCATTACTCCCTTTCCCGAAGGCGGTCTGAGAAACAACAAGAAACGACTGCAAAACAGGAAGACTGGGACAAAGAAGAAGCCATCTTTAATGAACAAGCAATTTTATGTGGGGAAGAAAAAGGAAAGGGGGGAAAGAAAATGGAGAATTTAAGACTTAAAAAAACAACCAAAGAAAAGAAAAATAATGTGAAAAATAAGTATAATACTGGAAAGCAACAGAAAAGGGGAATACAGAAGAGAGAAATAGAGGTAGAGAGACAAGGGGGTAAAAAGGGGAGAGAGAAGAGAGGGAAGAAGGAAAGGAAAAGAAGTTACAAAGGACCGGAGCAAGATATAGAGAAACAGGACCTATTTAGAGATAATGGGTGAAAATCTAACTGAAAAAGGGATTCTGTAAAGGTACATAAGATTGTATTGTTATATTAGTAATAGAATTAATTAACTTTAGAAAATTGGGAACAACATATGATTAAAATGAGGGATAAAATAGTTAGTGTAATTTAGTGAAATGTTTGTGAATAAAATAAGTGAAATAAAATAAATGAGAAAATTGAATTAGGAAGGAACGGGAACATTTTAATTAGTTAATGTTTTATAAAGTATAAGTGAAGGGGGGGGGAATTAACTATGGAAAGCTTATAATTGTTCCCATAGAAGTATGATATTTAATTGAAAAGTAATGTTAAAGATGTTAAGACTTTAATGAATATTAATATTAATGATAGAATTGAATTGAATTGGAATGGAAGGTTGTTTTAATTATATACCTTTATATTTTTTTCTTTTTTTAAGAATACAGTGTGTATTTTAAGAATGTACCAATCAGAATCCGAATGGAAGTTATGTATTATATTGAATGTTACAACTTTAGGGAAAAGATATAAAGGCGTCATACTCCAATCAGTAACTACAGGATAAATTTTGTTTAATGAGAAAAGATAATAGATAATTGAAACAGGACAGACAAAAAATATAAATACTATGATTTGAATTGAGATGAGATAATTAAAATAAAATTGAGAAAATTAAAAGAGGGGAAAAGCTATGCAGAAAATGTAAAATAGTAATAAGATATGGAATAGAATATAAAAATGAGCATGAACCTGAAGTTGTGTCTGCACGAAGAAATGTAACCCGGGATTACGCTACCTTCAAAAAAGATGTTTTATTTGTATTTTTTTTCTCTTTGTGAAAACTCAAATAAAATTTACAAAAAAAAAAAAAAAAAGAAAGAAAGAAAGAAAGAAAGCCTAACCTCTTAACCTGATGCTTGCAGGCTTAAATCCATAACATTGGATAAGTACTCTTAGGTAACTCAGGTGTAAGAAGAGATAAAATTTGGACAAACAGATTTTTGGAAAAGTGTTATAGGAAAAATGTCCACTTATAAACCAGGAATAAGGAGATAGAATAAAGTATCCTTTATTGGCATGCACAAATTATAGTAGATACTATATACCAGGGCTGTCAAACTCCCGGCCTGCAAACTGGATGTGTCACACACTGGCCACGCCTGGTTTAGCAAAGGGGAAAAATAGTGCAAATCGTACTGTGACCTTTGCAACTGAATTGTGATACTTTATATATCCTATGGATGAATTCTGAATGGCTCTGCAAGCATCACTGCATTCTTCTATATCATCAAGATTCCTCACATCCCGGATATAAACTGTTTCAACTCCTACCCTCAAAACGAGCACTACACACCAGAACAACTAGACATTAGGACAGTTTTTCCCCAAAAGCCATCATTCTGCTAAACAAATAATTCCCTCAACACTGTCAAACTATTTACAAAGTCTGCACTACTATTACTATTAATCTTCTCATCACTCCTTCTCACCCATCTCCCACTTGTGACTGTATGATTGTCGCTTGTATCCTTATGATTTATATTGACTGTTTCCTAGTATGATTTGATTGCTTATTGTACCCTATGACTATTATTAAGTGTTGTACCTTATGATTCTTGACTCTTGACGAATATATTTTTTCTTTTATGTACACTGAGAGCACATGCACCAAGACAAATTCCTTGCGTGTCCAATCACACTTGGCCAATAAAGAATTCTATTCTATTCTAATCCACCCAAATTACAGATATTTCTGTAAATGAGTACCATGATAAACAATGGCATTTATTGTGCCCAGTTTGTACTCCTTCTGTCTCCTGCTCTTCCAGGGTCATCTAGTGACTTTAGTTTCCTCTTGCATTTTTGTGCATTGCTTCATGCTTCTGCCATGTGTGTGAGCCATCGTACCTGTCATTAACCCTCCATAAAACAGTAAAATTATAATCAATAATTGGTGTCTCCCATATTGGTAGAAGCTGGTCTGTTGGTTCTATTTGCTCTTGCAGCCCTTCATTTCATTATATATTTAATACATTTATGTACTGTCTCACACATAAGTTTCTCAAGGCAATTTACAATAAAAACAGCAATAAAACCATTCTTAATATAAAAAACCCAAATATAATAATGATAATAATAAAAGCTAAATGGTTATGGGGGGAATGATGTTATATCAACCATGGTCCTTGGAGAAATACCTAAAGGACTCCCTTGATACTTGGAAATTTTGAATTTATCAGAGCCAAACACCCTAATTTTTTTTAAAAAGTACCTTGCTTGTAGCTGCCTATATCCTTAAGATACTAACCCATGCTTCTTAGGCTCTAGAATTTGAAATATTAAGATTCTACCAGTCTTTTATTTTGAATCTAATTTTAGATTACCAATAATAAATAAATAATATTAATAATAATTTTATTAATCATAAGGGAAAAAAACAAAAACATTTTTAAAAAGTACATTGATGCCTGGTTTCAGGAATTCTTGGTAGCATTCTTGATAGCATTTTTGGATTTGGTTTGGTCTAAAAATGCTCACAAGAACCAGTTTATTGTAGTGCTTATGGCTTCAGCCTAAAAATTGGGAGATTGTGAGTTCCAGATCTGCCATGATCACAAAGCCAACTGACTGATCTTGGGATATCCACTTCCTCTCAGCCCTAGCAGGCAAACCATTCCTGGAAAATCTTGTGGAGCAAACTGCAGGGGACTTTTCCAGACAACCCCTGCGAATCAGAGATGATTGAATGGAAGTGTGTGTGGGGGGAGGGGAGGAATCTACAGTTTCCCATCTGAAACTGATTAAATTAGTCTCTGTGTTTGGGAGTTGTAGGATTTTTCACTCATTTTCATTCCATTTAAAAAATGTAACCAAACCCGCACCCCCTCCACTCTCCTATTCATTAATGATGTAGTGCATGAGGTAACTTCAGGAAAACAACTAGGCTCGGAGAAGATCTAAGAGAATCTTAGAATCTGTAAGAATCCCATACAAATAGCCAATGATCTATCAATATATACTATATCAAAATCAGTATTCAAATTGTCACAGACCTCAGCAATGTCATCCATAAATTGCCTCAAAAATCTATCACAACCAAAGACTCTGACATTGGGATTTTTAAAGAGAGATTACAATAAGACCAGGGGTGGGATTCTACCAGGACGAAGCAGGCAATTTTACCTCTTCTCTCTGTACAACTTATCGGTCCTTTTTATCTTTACTTACTTCTGCCCCAATTTCTTTTCTTCTTCTTCCCTGAAGTACTATTTCAGTTCCCAAAATGCTCACAATTATGTGATAATTCTAAAATCTGTGTCAGTTTAAAACTGTATCAATGAGGCAGATTTGTTGTTATCCTTTTATGGGATTTTTGGCTGACGCTAATGGCTCACTGACATGCCAATGTCCACATTAGTCCAAAATTTGATATCTTGGTAATTTAAAAGCTCATTCCCTCGTGAGAATCCTTCTCATCATGGTATACCCGCTTCTAATTGGGTTGTGGGCCAATTCCAGCTAAAAGTAAAACAATATGGAATTGTAGCATGCCAATTCAACTTGTGCCTTCTTAAATTGTTACGGAATATTTCCAAAGAGATTTGTTGAATTGAATCATTTAAAAACCACACTTGTGTTCGCAAGCCAACTGAAAACTATTAAAATTGTAGCTCCCACCAAAACCTTTAAAAGCATTATAAAATTCTTACCAAGTAATCCACAACTGGTCAGCTAGGGAAACATCCACAAAGGAATTGTAAAAAGTAAAAGTGGGGAATGGAAGTGCTACGAAGACTGAGTGGTTGAAGTTATTTCTCTATATAAGTGGTTTATTTAGTTTTATATGTCCTGTCCTGCCTTTCATTATCCTTTAATGGAATTTGTGTAGAAAACAGTTCTCAAATAACACTTCATCCTTCAATAGAGAGAGCCGCAAGATGACAAAGGAAAGGGTGAAAATTCTCCTCAATCAGACTCTCTTTCTCTTTAAGGGCAAGAACCCATGTGCTTTATCTGTGGCTTGGAAACAGGGTGAGGAACTAGTATATTTGTTGTGAGTGGAAAGGCATCATTTCATTTTAATTCCTTGTCTTTTCTTCTCAGTAAGTTTCAGGAAAATCTTTATTACGAACAAATTTGCATGCCTGAAATCTCAGATACAGAGTTGGAAGGGACCTTGAAGGTCATCTAGTGCAACTCCGCGCCCAAGCAGACCCTACACCATTTCTGACAAGTGGCAGTCCAGTCTCTTCTTGAAAGCTTCCAGTGATGAAGCTCCCACAACTTCTGAAAGGCAAGCTGTTCCATGGGTTGATTGTTCTCACTGTCAGAAAAATTCTCCTTATTTCCAGGTTGAATCTCTCCTTGTTCAGTTTCCATCCATTATTCCTTGTCTGGCCTTCGGGTGCTTTAGAAAATAGCTTGACCCTTCCTCTCTCTGCCATCCCCTCAAATATTGGAAGACTGCTATCCTGTCTCCCCTGGTCCTTCTCTTCGCTAGACTAGACATGCCCGGTTCCTGCAACCGTTTGTTGTAGGTTTTAGCCTCCAGTCCCCTAATCAACTTGGTTGCTCTTCTCTGCATTCTTTCTAGAGTCTCAATATCTTTTTTATAGTTTGGTGACCAAAATGGATGCAGTACTCCAGGTGTGGTCTCCTCTGCTTCATCCAAGAGTATGATCTATACAGTCTTGACTCTAAAAGGCATTTCCCCCTTTTTTTTCCTAACTCGCTTGCCTGATTAAGAATTCTTGAATCTTCAGAATGAATGAAATTATTATCCAACTATGGATTTGGACCATGGCTCACTAAGTGAGGGAGCATTCCCTCTTTCTGAAACAGATGCTTCAGTTGGTTCAAAATGCAGCTGTACACGTACTAAGGTTTGTCCATACTACACCATCATTCTGTTATTACCTTAAAACCCTCCAAGCCACTTTACTTGTGGTCTCCAAGTGGTTTCTGCCTGTCCCACTAGATCCAGCAGTCCAGGTCCATTCTATAAAACAAAGTTACCAGGGGGGACCAAGGAGAAATGCCTTCTCTTCATGATAGAACCTTTTCTATGTTCTATCATATCACCTAAAATGGACACCTAACATCAAAAATATCATCAAAAAAACACAACAAATAATGTTCTTTCTGCGCCAACTCAGAAAGCTCAAACTGCCTAAGGAGCTGCTGATACAGTTCTACAGAGGAATTATTGAGTCTGTCATCTGCACCTCTATAGCTGTCTGGTTTGGTTCTGCAACCCAACAAGACAGACACAGCCTCCAGAGAGTAATTAGGACTGCAGAAAAAAACCAATTACTACCAACCTGCCTTCCATTGAGGACCTGTATACAGCACGAGTCAAAAAGAGGGCTGTGAAAATATTTACAAAACCCTCACATCCCGGACATAAACTGTTTCAACACCTTCCCTCAAAATGACGCTATAGAACACTGCACACCAGAACAACTAGACACAAGGACAGTTTTTTCCTGAACACCATCACTCTGCTAAACAAATAATTCCCTCAACACTGTTCAACTATTACAAAGTCTGCACTACTAATCTTCTCATCACTCCTTATCACCCATCCCCTCCGACTTGTGACTGTATGACTGTAACTTTGTCACTTGTACCCTTATGATTTATAGACTGTTTCTTGGTATGATTTGATTTATAGACTGTTTCTTAGTATGATTTGATTAGTATGAATTGATTGGTTTATTGTACCCTTTGACTAATATTAAGTGTTGTACCTGATTATTCTTGCCGAATGTATCATTTCTTTTATGTACACTGAGAGCATTTGCACCAAGACAAATTCCTTCTGTGTCCAATCACACTTGGCCAATAAAGATTTCTATTCTATTCTATTCTATTCTATTCTATTCTATTCTATTCTATTCTATTCTATTCTATTCTATTCAGATTCCTCTAATACTGTGGAAATTTCAGAAGACTTTAACATTTCCCTACCCAGGCATGAAAGCCTAGTTACTCCTGGTGTTTTATACATGTGCTTTCATATTGTGAATGTTCTGACCCAGCTCCCCAAACATGACAAACCCTCTGACATAAACTCAAAAGATTCCTTTATTAAGAATGCCAGATTCCTTTATTAAGAATGCCAGCAGCCCCGGCAAAATGTCCGGCTGGCCAGAAGATGAATAGTTGTGTGCCATATCTATACATCTCCGCCCACTGCCTTTTATCCCCAGAGCTAGGGTTGGGTCTCGCTAGCAGTGGTGGCTCTTCCTTCCCCAAGTTCGGCCCATAGATTTCCACTGCTCTCCTCTCCTCTGCCTTCTGCACAGCCACACATCAGGCACTGGACCCAGTTGTTCCTCCTCTTCTTCATTAACCACCTCCAGACCTGGGGGCTCTCCATCTGAGGGCCGATAGACAGCCCGGGCTCTGCCTCTGTCTCTCTGTCTCTCTCTCTCTGCAAGCTTCATTCCATCTTCCACCTCGGGGCTTCGATGTTGCCCTGATGCTGACCCTGACACCCATGCCTCCTCTTCCTCCTCTGATTCGGCTGATGGAGGGGCTATTGAGAGTTTTGCAGTGATAATTCAGCACCAGAAAAATAAACACAGATGGCTGATGCTTCATTTAACATCTTTATAAACATAAGTAGATTTTACAAACCAGTTGTAGATTTCTCCAACATGGAGCAAACTCAAATATAAACATGTTGCAAGTTCAGAGCAGACCTCCAATCTTCAGCAAGCAAGCTAGTTTCATCTTCAATAGACAGACTCAGAGCGTCAAACATAGCTGCAGAGTTGCAGAGCTTAACAAAGAGCCACACCTAGGTTACTTTTAGTTTCAGTTTCCAGCCTAGGCTACTTCTAGTTTCAGTTTCCAAAACAGTCCTCATTGGCTGACTTAGTTGCTATGCCTATTCATTGGCTGACCTTGTTACCATGCTCTAGTCTACTTCATGAATATACTCTGATGGGCTGGCGGCCAACAGGCCACAACAGTGAATTAGTTTGTGAGGTGCTTCAGTTATTGTACTATGATTGGATGTTGCTATACAGGTAGTCCTCAACTTATGACCACAATTGAGTACAACATGTATGTCCCTAAGTGAGGCAGTTGTTAAGTGAGTTTTGCCCCATTTTACAACCTTTCTTGCCAGAGTTGTGAAATAAATAACTGCAGTTGTTAAGTTAGTAACACAGTTGTTGAGGTAAATCTGGTTTCTCTATTGACTTGGTTTGTAGAAGATGGCAAAAGGGGACACTGCAACAGTTATAAGTACATGCCAGTTGCCAAGCATCTGAATATTGATCACGTGACCATGGGTATACTACAAAGGTGTTAAGTGTGAAAAGCGGAAATTAGCCATTTTTTTCAGTGCTGTTGTAACTTAGAATGGTCACTAAATGGGCTATTGTAAGTTGAGGTCTACCTCTATATAGGTTTTAATATGGTTTCTTCTGGTGTTATTTGTTGGCCACCCAGAATTATTACTTTAATATAGGCAGCCATATAATTTTTCTGATAAATAAATAACCTATATAAGATAATATCAATTTTATGGCCCTGTTTCTCCCAAATTAGGTACTAATCTCATATAATCATTATTTAATAGATTTATAATGCTACCAAATAAGAAAAAGGCAAGACAACATTCAAAATTTAAAACATTGTAAAAATGCCAAACCAAATACAGAAATATTAAGAGGATATTAACATTTGAATTGTCTCACAATGTGTAGCATGTGTGCTCTTGTGTAATTTAAATTGGATGGCTTTTAATTTGTTCCCATGAATAAAAATCAGTTCTGGATAATTAAAAGAACAGTGGACTTTATAATAACCCGGTTCCTAATTGTTGCTCTGAATCTTACTCAGATTCCTTATGGATCCCAAAAGGCCTGTTTTTCTGTAAAGACATACATACAAACATGTGACCAACATATATATAATCTGCAGTCCCAAAGATCATTTTCCTATGTGCTGAATACTTTCAGGAATGAGTTTCTTTTCTAAAAAGCAGAATTTTGATTTGGATTACAGATGATTTGGATTACATTGTTCTTTCTTACATGAAAAGCCTTCTTGTAAAAGAATTTTGCAGCTGTTGACTAGCACACTAGAAAGGAGTGGTTGATGCCTATAGATAAATTCTTCAAAGCATTTAATATTGCTGGCTTATGGGATTCCCCCAATGGAAATTCCATTCCCCAGTGCAACCAATAACTATTTTGATTGCTGTCAAAGGTTCAGTGACACTCGAAGAAGCTTACAAAGAAACATACAAATTGGGAGGCAGCTTTCTGAAAACAAATATGGCAGTTATAACTCCATGGCGCAAAAATTAATCAGCCATTCTCGGAATCTTTCCTTTCCTTTTAGAGGGTCAAAAATGGTATTGGTTTGCCAAAGACAGAGGAGAGCCAAAAATTGTTCCCATCAATATTGAAGGCTGGTGATGACAACAAAATGAGAAGCGGGGTGCATTTTTCCTGCAAATAAGACTGGATTGCTTTTTTTTTCCCCGTTAGCAAATGCTTTAGAGTGAATATGCGTCATTTTAAAAAATAGGGAAGATGACCCGTCTTTGAATCCCCACTATGCAATAGCAGCAATTGCTCTCAGTTACAATTTGATGGGTGGGGTGGTGGTGGTTGCTTTTTAAAATCCTCCATGTGTTTCCAGAGTTCTTCTGGAAAGGTAAACTTGATTTGCTAATCATTCATACATGTCAGGCCTGTAGCGAATTTTTTCCTTTGTTTTTTCATAAAGCCGTGATGGATTGCTGCTTCTCAGTCTTTGATATGGAGTCCAAGATGAAACCAGCCCAGGAGTTACTGGCTCAGTAAATAGCCACTTTTGGAGAGTGTCCCGCATCACAATGAGATCTGTCTCCATGTGTGTGAATTCCTTAATGAGAGAATTGACTTTGGGGCTCTTGTGTAAATTATATTGTGGCCAGAGAAAAATGTAATACAAATTCTCTCTCCCCCCGCCACTCCCCTCTTACATACTCACATGCATACTTATTTCCATCTTGGAAATGAACGCTACCTGACTCTGTGGTTTCTTCCCCAAACCCCAAAAATTTTAACCTTAGACTGTTTACTGTTGACTTCACCCCATTCCTAAAAGGTCTTTAAGGGGCGTGCATAAGCGCACCAATGTGCCTACCATCCCTGTCCCAATGTTCCCTTTTATTTGTATACATTTCATGTATTCATAACCATGCTTATACTTATACATGTTATCTAATACATGCTTGACAAAATAAATAAATAAAATGAAGTTGCAGTATTGTGGGCATACAACTCTGGAAGCCTTAAAATGGATATAAGTTTCTGTCACAATTTGGTTTCCTTCACCTGGCCTTTCAGAGAGATAGGGAAAGGATGATAGAAACATCATTACTTCTCCCTTGTAGATTCATTTTCTTTACCCTGCCGATATTTATTTCTGGTGCTTCTAAAACCTGCTTTAGCAGTCAACAAGGGGGAAAACGTGCAGTGGCTCTGCAATTTGAATTTTAACCAATTAATGCCATATCTTCCCAAGGTTTGTTTCAGTGTGAAACATAAAATACTTTCATTGAGGAATTTCTACCATGTCCTCTGAGTATTTTAATCTCTGTTGGATTTGTTGATGGTCTTAGTCAACTTTCCTTCATTGATGATCAAGACAACCTCTTCAAATTGTGTATCATGACATGGATAAGATGGCCCCGTAGTGTCCTGAAAGGCAATTGGTATATTGTCTGATACTGAGTACAAGAGACAGCTATTCTTCATAATAAATGGAGAAAATGAGCCCTGGAATCGAAACAGGGAGTATGTCATGCTTCTTAATTCGGGGTTACCTGGTAGTAACAATCTAGACCTCTTTCCAGGAAAAAGAAAAAAGAAACTATAAGCATTGAAAGGAATTTAAGGCCAAATAAATTAATGAAATAATTATACATAGGGAGAAGAAGCAATTGTTTAAAATGTGAATGTTGTCAGTTAAGTAAGGTAAAGGTAAAGGTTCCCCTTGCACATATGTGCTAGTTGTTTCCGGCTCTAGGGGGTGGTACTCATCTCTGTTACAAAGACGAAGACGTCTCCATCATGAGTAAACGTTGAAAGCACACGGAGCGCTGTTACCTTCCCACGAATGTTGTCCCTATTTTTCTGCTTGCCTTTTTACATGCTTTCGAACTGCTAGGTTGGCAGAAGCTGGGACAAATAACAGGAGCTCACTCTGTTACGCAGTGCTAGGGATTCGAACTGCTGAACTGTTGACCTTTCTGATCAACAAGCTCAGCGTCTCAGCCACTGAGCCACCACGTCCCTCATCTGTTAAGTAGTAGTAACAATTATCCCAAACTGTTATCACTTTCCAACCCTGTGTTTGGTCTAACTAGGAAGCCCGTGTACTGCTTCAATGGCACAATTCGTTTCAAAGATAATGTAAACAGATTAATTGAATCAATGCTTTTTCCTTACCGTGTTGGGCAGAAGGCCCTGACAGTCTTCTTGTGTGACTTCTTGCCATGTGCCCAGGCAATGCAGTTCTGAAGTTTTTGCCTCAAAGCAGCTACTTGAGATGAATCAGCCCTGCCTCAATGCTGCACCAAGCAAAGTACATCACCTCCATGCAGAGAAGGACACAGACATTCATAACAAAGTGCTGGTATGGATTGTGTCTGGTTTTGCTTAGGACCCTTAGCTAATGAAAGGAATACATTGACATTGGACAGTACGTGTCTAAAATGATTTACATTTACATCTACATTTTTGGTGGCCATATTTGAAGAGGCCCTTTTAGAATACTTAACAATCTGCTCTGAGAAATTTCAGAAAAGGTAGTCTATAGAGATTCTCAGTCATCCAAATCATGGACGTTGTCCCAAAGGTGCTTTTTCAGGAGGCAACTGGACCTTCTTGTTTTTCCTTCTTTTGAAGCGGTTTCACTTCTCATCCAAGAATCTTCAAAAGGAAAAAACAGGAAAATCCAGTTGCCTCCTGAAAAAGCACCTTTGGTTCAGAAAAGATACTAATTTCAGTCAAAGCAGATTATCTGCAATGTTCACCCTGTTCAGATAGTCCATTCACTGATGTGTTTGTCAATGTGTGGAGAACCTGAATCTGGCTTTCAAGCTGCCATCCAGCATTCAGGTTACCTGGGAAGAAAGCTGATTGAATTCAGTAACAGCTATGTTACAAGACATCCCTGTTATAGAACATCAATGGAGATTACACAATTTCAGGATTTCAAAGATGTTACCAGATTTCAGTGGGGCACTGAAAAAAAATTAGAAATGGTATCTAGCCTTTGTCTCATCTACTGTTATCTAAAGCCTTTATTCACTGGGGTTGCATTACTTCCTAAGAGACTGACAGATCTCCACTGCATTGTAATTTCATGTCAGAATGTATTTTCAGAGATAGTGATGTATTTATCAGGGCAAATATTTTATTCCCTCTTTGTATCCCTAAAACAGAAGGGCCATTTGTTCCTCTTTTGTTGCATCTGTCTTGGGAATGCCATTCTTTTTTTTTTTCTTCAGTTAGGAACTAATAATCAGACAATCCTTAACAAAAAATAAAGTGCAACATTTTTCAGCAAGGGCTGGCTTTTGAAGCTGTTTAAACAAAAGAGTTTGAAAGAGATTATCACTGTAGTTTGCGTTTTTAGAGATTTAGGTGATCTTGGGTAAATCATTAAGTCAACATTCATTTTCTCTCTTTGTTTCTTAGTGTTTGGCCATAAAACTCAAGGCACTCTGCTGTGTATTCTTATTCTTATGTTTTAATTTATAACAGCAATGTACTGAACACTGTGTGGGTCCTTGAGAGGATTCTTTGAAACTATTGGTGCCCAAGTCGCAGTTGGAATTACAAGGCAGCTCATTAATTTTGAAGAGTAGGATATCATCATTATCATCATCTTTTAATGACCCCATAATCCCTTGTAAGGTGAAATCTGGGCAACTGAATGGAACTAGCAGAGTGTTTAATGGCAGGATGCCCTTCCTGTCACCAATGCGGAGTTTGGTTCAGCAGATATATTCTCATTGTGCCCAGAGAGAGAAATATCTGCCTCTACTTAGGATCGAACTCACAGCCTCCTGACTGTGAGGCGAGAGCTCCACCTCTAGGCAACTGCACCATTTGAAGAGTAGGATCTGCAAGTATTATTTTTAAGTCATCTTCTTTAAGAGTTGCTACAGGCATGCTGAAGTATCTCAAGCTAACATTAGACGGCCATCTTTTTAAAAAAAAACAACAACAGGAGGATTCTTATTAGTATCCTTGTCTCAAATGATCCCCAATGAGTAAATAATTGCTGCTAGCGTTTTGTCCTTTGAACTGGTAGCCATTCTGTAATCAGACATTGTAACGTATGAATAAAAGCATCAAAGTTTCACAGCTTTGTGAAATGCCAGCTTGGAGGCCACAGATCCTTATTTTATAAGACAAAGGGCTTATAAGGCTTCTTCTTTTCAGCTTCTTTCAAACCTCCACTAGCATATATATGTTGGATTTCTTGGCAGCTTCCCACAAAATTATATCAGTTGCTAGTAACCAAGAAATATAACTGCTGAAGGCATTGGTGCTATGTAAAGTGACAGTGTGATAGGTAAACATCTCTAATCACACCAAAAATGACAGTCACGCCAGATGGGATACAAAAGCTTCGCCTTCCAATTCTTGCTGTGACTTGGTGCCCTCAGTATCTGCTGTCAAAGGGAAGATATATAGGAGAAGGAGTGGCAGAGCCTGAGGGTAGAGTCAAGAGAGAAATCAGTCTAGAATTGTTATATTCCCACAAGAGTTCTAAATCGAACCCCTCTTGAATTCTGTTAATTCTTATCTAGCACTGAATTAGTACTGACCGTTACTTGATTAGATTCCTCTGTAAAAGCATGAGCAATAAATCAGGTTAATTGGAACTTAACATGTGGTCCTGATTCTTAGCACTTGACAGGAGATGCTCAGCAGAAATAGTGGAAAATTGCACCTGTAGTAATAAAAAAACACCTGCAGTGTTTTTATCTCAGCTAAAATTAAGCACTTCAAACTCTCATAAGTGTTGATTAGTTAAAATACTGAGTTAGACAATCTGAAATTGAATATAAAATGCCTCGCTTTGAAAGCATTTTAGATGCTTACTTGTTATTATTTAGAACAGCTAGGGACATAATAGAATTAACCCCTATTTGAAGCAAATATTTCTTTCTCTTTACCATAAACATCTGAAACAGGTTTGATTGTTAATAACTGGACTTGTTTGTCCTTTAGAAGAAGCAAGCAATTTGGATGGATCATTCCATCAGAACTGAAACACCTTGGGCTGGAGGTGAGGAATTGGCATAACTCATCCTTCTAATTGCATTTGAGCTAATCTACAGCAATTAGTTTTATCTAACTTCATGAAAACCTATTTCTGCTGCAGCATAGTTCTGATCAGTTAATAACTACTTTCAAACATCTGTATAGGTCTATGCTTTAGCTAGGGCTAAATAGAAAATGTGATGGTCTTGTTGGGTCCCTTCCAGCCACATATTTATCATCCATTCCAATTTTCAATTTTTGTAAGGTCTTCACTGTAGCCTGATTGGTTAATGTGCAGTCTTTTCTGGATCTTTTAAGGATACACTTATACATCTTCAGTTATGTCCCTGTGGTGATAGTTCAATAGAAACTCTAGGCCAGGGGTCTCCAACTCTGGCAGTTTGAAGCCTGGTGCACTTCAACTTCCCCAGAACTGGCTGGGGAATTCTGGGAGTTGAAGTCCACCTGGCTTCAAGTTGCCAAAGCTGGAGACCCCTGCTCTAGCCCACATGCTATTATACTGTTCCCTATATAAACTCTAGGCAGACCCTTATATATCTGTCTGGAAGATAATTTCCAGATGGGAAGTGCACTTTCTGTTTAATGCTATTATTATTATTATTATTACCTTTATTGTCAGAGTACAACATGTGTACAATGAGATTGGCTGAGCCTCCCTTTATGCACACACCCCCAACACAACTCACAGTGAGTTCAGAAGTCCCTAACCCAGTCCCAATCTTATTACACTATGTGACCTCATTGCACAACGCACCACCCCTGCAAGTCTGTGTTATTTGCCGTTCAGAACTCTGACAGCCCACGGGTAGAAACTATTTTTCAGCCTGTCGGTGAGGCTGGCTATGCTTCTATATCTCCTACCTGATGGTAGGAGAGTGAAAAAGTGCTGACCGGGTTGTGAGTCGTCCCTGAGGATTTTCCTCACCCTTCTAAGGCAACGAGCCCTAGCGAGGTCATCTAGTGGTATCAGGGAACAGCCCACGATGTTTTGTGCTGTGCTCACCACCCTCTGTAATGTCTTTCTATCCGCGGCTGTCAAGCCAGCATATCACACCGTAATGCAATATGTGAGGACCCTTTCTATTATGGAACGGTAAAAGGAGGTCATCAGTCGTTGTTCCACTTTATTCTTTTGCAAGGAAATGGAGTCTCTGTTGGGCCTTTCTGGCCACCTGGGTTGTGTTGATTTTCCAGGTAAGATCTTCGCTGAGGTAGACTCCCAGGAATTTAAAGGAAGAAATAAGGACTCAACAAGGACTCAAAAATAGTCTCGCAAATGACCCAGTTCTGTGCTACTATTTGTACAATATGCTGCACCGTTACTTAGGATTAGAATTTCTTTTTAAAAAAATTATTATTAATTTATTAAATATAGAAAGAGCAAAAATTTCAACATCTATATAAACAATGTATTGTCTGGGTATAGCTAATTTGAGCAATAATAATAATAGCATTCATAACATAAATAATAATCATATAGTAACAATACTGTTTCATCATAATATTGATAATAAACATATAATAACAATAGTGCTTACTTATCCATTTAGTAAACCATTTTTACAAAATTAGTCATTCTCGTGTATTTTTTGGAATCTAACTTCTGTTTCTATTCGTTAACCGTTGATAGAACAAATCCCATATTAAGAAATATTCAGTGTCTTCTTTGTCTTTAATTTTAAATGTTAATCAGTCCATTTCTGTACATTATGATATATATATTTATTACATTCTCTTCTGTAGGGATCTCTGGTCTTCCAGTGTTGTGTAAATACAATTCTAGCCGCTAGGATTGGGATTTTTAAAAATAGTATTTTATTTGGATTTATTTTAGTAACTGCTTTGGACTCCATTATACTTATTGTTTTTCTCCTATACACATATCCATATATTTATATATAAAAGGATGTAATGCTTCTTCAATATCTTATTTATATCTGGTCTCAGGGCTATAATACATTTAAATTTGAATTTGATGAGCTTCTTCAATTTTTGCAAAAGGAGTGAAAAACTGTAATATCTAACCTTCAAAGGCCTCCACTTCTAACTGTGGCATTGGCAGTGATAAAGAAATTTTGTTCTCCATGCAAATGCTTCCACCCAAACTCTGTAGCTGTAGGCCTGAGCTGCATTGACACCATTGTAGGTACAGTGTCAAGAATGAACTGCTTTGCTTCATTCAAATCTCAATTGCTATTCAACTTGCCAATGAACTGGGAGGGAGGGAAGGGTGGAATGGACTGCTGAGTTTTTGTGCATGGATCGTGAGAGCCTGGAAACCATCAAAGGTCACCAGTGCAGGTGCTTGGGAAGGAGGTGGACTGTTCCCATAACAAAAGGATGTCTCATAATCACCCAGGGATTGGGAGAAAGCGAAGCTATCGTTTAACTAGGCAAGTATTTGTGTGGGAAAACCAGAGCTAGTTTTGATTTTTCAGTACCAAAATGGTGTATCCAATAAAGTTTTACTTTTGGGAATTCCAAGGTCCTGAGAGTATTTACTTATTTTGGATTCATTAGTCAGGCAGTTGACATACAGTTCTTCAGGTAAAGTCTCTGAGCTAAACATGCTGCTGAATGTATGGAAGCCTTGGTGAGATGCAGTCTTTCCCATAACCACTGAACCAGATTGCCACCTTCTCTGTGGCACTAAAGCAGTGATCTGCTGATTTAATTTGTATACATTTTCCAAGATTAGCAGAACTAAAGTGTGTAGTGCAATGATACTTGGCTCCCCAAAACTACTCATTTTTTCAACTTGGTGAAAAAATTCATCCTGCCGAAAAAGTAATTTTGTACTGGCTCTTGTCAGGAGAGTCATATGTGGGGTTTAGCTTGTTTTCTGGTTCCCGACGGGATTGGATTTTCATAATTTACACACTTGCACCTGAGAATTGCATTTTTGATTTTGTATGCCTGGACACCTGTGCTCTTAATAGGTTTTGTAGGCAACTCTGGAAAATCCATTTGTCTTTGGCAGGATGTACTTAGAAGCGCTCTGCCAGCATTTTCCCTATTGTTTACATATTACATGTTGGCATATCAGGCGTTTGACATTAATGTGTCATTGTGCACATAAACAGCAGCCTTTCCATAGAAGGGATAGTGTTGGCTGTGCTTCATCACCTTATTCCTTCTTTGAGAGACAGCTGTGTCCCCGAAAATTGGCAACATGCTTTGTTAAGAGGCATGATGCCACTGATGAGATACTAGGCAGCAAAGTCACTGCAGATGTGGTATTTCAAGTCCATGGAAGCTGGAAAAAGTGCTGAAGGAATGACAACTTCATCTTTTTTAATTGCTGAGTGTAGAGGTCTTTTTAAAAGTACCAGGGGCTTTCATATTCAAAATATTAAAGTTGCTTGTTTCTTTATTGGAATTAAAGTAGACTTGTTCTTTCTATCAAAAATAATATAAAATTAGGGTGCCACATGTCACTGGACTAAATTCCTATTTTCTCCCTGGGCATTAGGTTTACCACTTTCCAAAGACAGATATTACAGTGAATCCAACATGGGATGAATATTAAAAAGATTGTTTTTAGAGTAAGTAACAGATTTACAGTAGTCACCTCAAAGGAATTCTAATTGCTAAATTAGGAATTGCTAAATTACTATCCTGGGATCTTTCAATGTAGGAAGCCCAGCGCACTCACAGCCATCCATGTTAGACAATTTGTATTGCATCAAGAATGTAGAATAGGGATTGTGTAATGCAGGGGCTGTCAAACTTGTGGCCCTTGGGCCGGATACGTCACGCACTAGCCATGCCCACGCCCGGTTTAGCGAAGGGAAAAAAGTTGTGATACATCATGTGATGCTGCCGTGATGATGCAAGTTTCACACCCCTGGTGTAATGCAATATCCGACTTTCTGCATGGAAACGTAAGGCCTAAAGTGGAGGGTGATTTGATTGGAGGGCTGGTTTGGTGAGTTAAAAAGTGAAATTGGAGGAAGGAATAATGCAGTTTTGTGGTTAACCAGAAAGTAGAGTGAAGATTACTAGAAGGCACACTAATCAAACAAATGAGGCAATCCTAAGAACAAGCCCAAAGAATGAACATGGGAACGGAGCTTCAAAATTCGGGAGGGCCAATCAGCTGAAGGAAGATTTAATAGGAATACTAAACTCTCTTTAGATTGCTCAGCAGAGTTCCAGGATGAATCATCTGCAGGAGTGGGCTTCAATTTTTTTTACCCCATAATAGTCTCCTTGTAAGGGGGGAGGGTGAGAGAGAGACAGAAAAAGATAGAAAACAAAAAGGAAAGAGAAAAGGAAGGAAAGAGATGGTATGTTTGTAATATTAACTTATAACTGCCTGGATTAAGTGTGTTTGAGCACATTTATACTACTATTCATATTTTGTTTTGCCATGAATGTTCCTTCTATAAAATGACCTCTTTTGTATGGCTCTCTTTGTCCCAAAGGTGCTTTTTCAAAAGGCAACTGGACTTTCTGGTTTTTCTTTGGTTCTTCTTCCAGTTGCTTCTTGAAAAAGCACCTTTGGGACAACCATGACCTGGATGACTGAGATTCTCCATAGACATATGGCTTTCTTTCTTTCTGTAGAAACAGAGATTGAGCAGGTTAAAAATAAATAAATAAAAGCAGGCTTTAGAAAAACACCTCCAAACTAAAGCATTCAATGTCTGGAGAACCAAAAACAATTTGTTAGAGGAAAAATTGTGAGATTCATTGTCTCTTGGTGCATAAAATGTTGGGTGTTTGCTTCTGCATTCTGGAAGGCCCTTTTGGGGAGTGGGACTCTTGAGAACAGCACAACTAGTTGTGATGATTCAAGTGGAAGTTTCTGGAAAGCGGGGTTCATAGGAAGAAGGAAGGAGTAGAGGAATGCAATTTTAGCAATTGCGTAGACTCCAAAGGAGATATTCAAAAGGTCCAACTTTCCCCCAATTCTAAGTCAACCAGTTGGAATATTAGCATGAGAAACAAGAAGTCAAAATTGCACACACACTAGCAGGCTGAGGATACTTGGTTAAGTTTTATTATGTGTATTTTCCTCCTAACAGCTGCTGAGTGGAGTTTTGTACTTTCCACTTTGCATCACTGATGGCTTAATTCATTTGCAATACTGCAGTGCAGTGGGTTGTGTCAGGGATTCTTCCAGATATCAGAAATAATTAACCTCATGGTAAACATTATCAGCGGGTGCTGGCTGGCAGGGTCATGTAGCTGAATCTCTCGTTTCTGCCCATCTGACTTCAGGCTGAGGAGAGAAGGGGGGGGGGAGTCTTCCTTCCTGTGACTGTGAAGAAAAAGAGATGTTACTAAGAGAAATAGCCAATAAAGAGCAGGTGGCTTTGAACAGCCTGTCTTCAAAGGCTAGCAATATTTTTGCAAACTTTGCAGATGTATTAATCTCTTACCCTGCAATACAATTCCTTCTTGTCTTCTTCCTTATGTATCCAGCAAATTTTTGTTTATAGTGATGACTTGTGATTTTAAAGCTGGCTTTAAAATAAAAAGTTATTGTCCTTTTCAGACCTTGTCTGAAAAGTAAAATGTAAATACAAGGAATCGGGAGGAGGTTTTTTGTTTTTTTTCTTCATTTAGTTTGGATTTAACTTGAATTAATCCAATTTAAACTTTCCTAACCAAAATAGGAGGGAACGCGGTGGCACAGTGGCTGAGACGCTGGGTTTGTGGATCAAAAAGGTCAGCAGTTTGGCAGTTCGAATCCCTAGCACCCTGTAATGGAGTGAGCTCCTGTTACTTGTCCAAGCTTTTGCCAACCTAGCAGTTTGAAAGCATGTAAAAATGCAAGTAGAACCGCTGGCACCTCCCTCCAGCGAGATTAGCCAGAATGTTTCCCAACATGGCAGCAAAATGCTGGAGATGTAATTACAGCCAGGGAACATATTTTCACATGTGGTGGATCTGTCCTCAATGAAACAGAAAATTGAATTCAAACCAGATTTTTTTTTTCTGTTAGGCATGTTAGAATCTAACTTAAATAAAAAACATCAATCCTTAATACTCCATATTCTAACTGCTGCTAGAATTTCCTTCACCCAAAGCTGGAAACCAGCTAAAAAAAAAAACCTCCCAGAAACCACAATAATCAATAAGATATTTGAATGTTCCAAAATGGACAGATTGACAATGTTATTGAAAAATAAGGAGGAGAGTATTACAAGATTTGGGATGTTTCCAGTGGTGGTATTCAGCCGGTTCGCACCGGATCGGGCAAACCGGTAGCAAGAATTTGGCATGGGTCGCCGAATTGGTAGTAAGTTCTGGCTGGCCATGCCCCTCACCTGGTCGCCCTCCCGCCCGATGCTCACTCACCCCGCCCGCCTGCCTGACATTCGCCTAAGGCATTTCTTTCTTTTTTTCCCTCCCGTCAATCAGCTGTAGGTACGGGTACGATCAGATGTGCTGGGATTCCCCTTGCTGAGGCCCAGGAAGGCAAAAAATGGAGGGAGAAGCACAGCCCCCCTCTCCATTTTTTGCCTTCCAGAGCCCCAGAGGAGCCTTAAGGGAGCAACAACGCCCCCCAGAGGGTCTTCTGAGGCTAGGAAGCTCCCAAAACGGAGCTTGGAGGGGTGCTACGTGCTCCTCCCATGCTCTGTTCCTTTTCTTCCTGAGCCCCAGAGGAGCCTTAGGGGAGCAACAACGCCCCCAGAGGGTCTTCTGATGTTAGGAAACTCCCAAAACGGAGCTTGGAGGGGTGCTGCGTGCCCCTCCCATGCTCTGTTCCTTTTGTTCCTGAGCCTTAGGGGAGTTTTAGGGGAGCAAAAATGCGCCCCTCCAGAGGCTCCTCTGAGGCTAGGAAGCTCCCAAAAATGGGTGGGGGCTGCAAAAATAGCCATGCTGATCCAGTCACATGGCCACGCCCACCAAGCCATGCCCACAGAACTGGTAATAAAAGTTTTGCAATCCCACCACTGGATGTTTCATACAAATGGCTAAGGAGAAGACTCAAAGGTATCCAATGATAATGTATGAGAAAATATAAAGTAATATTGCTTATGTGTAAATATATGTATATATGTACAAAAATGCTTAGAATGGGGAAGAATCTAACACATCTATGGATAACACAGTTATAGATGTTATTAACCAATGTAAACACTGTTGCAGTATCGCGACAAAATGTGGAAATCTGTTTTTAATTGTTGAAACGTTGAATAAATAAATTTATTTTAAAAAATGCAAGTAGAAAAATAGGTACCGCTTTGGTAGGAAGGTAACAGCGTTCCGTGCGCCTTGGGCATTTAGTCATACCGGCCACATGACCACGGAAACATCTTCGGACAGTGCTGGTTCTTTGGCTTTGTAATGGAGACGAGCACCGCCCCCTAGAGCTGGAAATGACTAGCATGTGTGTATGAGGGGAACCTTCACATTTACCTTTAACCAAAATACAAAAGCAAAGTGACTAACCCAGACTGGATCCACCCCAATCAACATCAAAAGCCACTCACAACAGGAAATATAAATACCACACACAGAACAACACACACTCGGTTAGAGAGAAGTTCCCTGAAGATGGGCTCTAGGTTGAATCGGAAAGCTCGGAAGACAAAAATTCTGGTCCCAGTGGCTGACCCAGATTGAATCCTGCAACAAATCAATGAGTAGCTGACTCTTCACTTAATTCCTAAATTGATGATACAATTTGTATAATTTGTACAATTTGGTATATAATGTAAATTTAGTAAAATTGTATTCCAAATGGGTTATATCAAAAGTACTGCTTAAAAATAATATGCACACAGATGCATGCATGCATGCATGCATGAATGAATGAATTAATTAATTCTTCATTGGCCAAGTGTGATTAGACACACAAGGAATTCGTCTTGGTGCATATGCTGTCAGTGTACATAAAAAGAAAAGACACACATTTGTCAAGAATCATAGGGTACAACACTTAATATAGCCATAGGGTACAAATAGGCAATGAAATCATACTAGGAAACAGTCAATATAAATCGTAAGGATACAAGCAACAAGTTACAGTCACACAGTCACAAGTGGGAGGGGATGGGTGATAGGAATGATGAGAAGATTAATAGTGATAGTAATACAGACTTAGTAAATAGTTGGACAGTGTTGTGGGAATTATTTGTTTAGCAGAGTGATGGTGTTTGGGGAAAAATTGTTCTTGTGTCTGCATCAATTAAGAAAAACAAACTTACTTGCAGGTTTGTTTATTTTTTAATTTTCAAAACTGACACACTAAGGGAAGCCAAATTTGAAAGAGCTGCCTATTCCTACTGATGTCAAAAGTGAAAATATAAGAGAATTAGTGTTTCATCTTGATGGGAGAAAACGCTTAGCAACTCTTTCTATGATTAACAGGAACTCTGTGGGAATTACAATTTTGTAATTAAAGTTTTGTACCCAGTATCGCACAGGGAGTGGTGTTATAAATTACATGAGCATGCAATTCTTATCCATTATATTTTGGGTCATTATGCAAGTCTGCATAAAAGCAATTAAGAACAATATTGGCGTAAGGCAGGGAGGGAAAGAGAGGGGGGGGGAGAGGAAGGAATTGTCTCCATTTTGAGAATGGAGCTCCTGAAGTTTTTTTTTTTTTTTTTTTTTGAACATCAAAAGTGAACTGGAATGTAAAATAATCAGAGGATAAAGTTTCCTGCCTGGCACAAACACACTTGAAAGTAATCCAAAAGAAGCTGCATCGGAAACTTATTTGCTCCATTGCCAACAGCTTTAAAAATCACAAAAATAGAAACAACTGCTTTTGAATGCATCACTTGTAGGAGGAATGCTGATTCCATTTGTATCAAATGTTTATGCAAATTATATATTTATATGCTTTTCTTCCCCCCTCCCTTCTGGCAAATTGGACTTGTACATAAGGAGGCTTGACTGCATAAGATCCGATACAGAGATGCATGAGGGCAAACCAATTAATTTCAAATGAGTTTGCCTAGTCTTAGATGTGGTGTCAGGTAACTGTAGCAACTATAGGGTTTCTCTATGAAAGTTAAGATTTGTAGCTCTGATTAAACTTTAATACACCGAATAAACCCTGGAAAATCACAAACTGGCGCAAACCTAAATTAGCAGCACGATCAAGCAGGAGCTTCCAGGTTATTGATATAAAACTCCATCTCATAACACACACATACACAGAGAGAGAGAGAGAGACAGAGTGCCTGTCAGCCTTCAAGAATCCTTCTGCTTGTCTTTCCAGCTGCCATAGAAACGGGGGGGGGGAGGGAAGATTAATTGGGCTTTGTGGTGGGGGGGAGAGTGCTGGAGGCTTGAGATGGTGAATTGTAAAACTTGGGAAAACTTTCTTGATTATGCTTACTTGCTCACTGTGCAGCTGTAGCTTCTTATCTAATCAGGCCAAGGTCAACCGTCCTGGCGAGCCAGATGTCTGAAACACGCACCTGAAGATTACACACATCTCAGATTGGATGGCCAGTTTGAATTATTGTGAGTGGGAACATTACCATAACTTTGTATATGTGATTTTCGTGCCTAATGTCCCAGATCTTGAATTGTTTTGATGCTACCACTTTGATTCCCAGTAAAAGTCCTTTTCTCTATAACAATGGAGTCTAAGGTTTTCTTTCTTGGATTTTGAATGGATTTTGAATGCCTGACTTGACAGTGCCCTCACTAGTGCCCCCACCAGATCTTTTGTGATTGTAAGGCTCGGCCAAATTTTTGTAGTATTTTTTGTAATAATTTGAACCCCAGTGGTGCATATATAATAATGTAGGAATTCTAGCCTAAACTAGCATAGGTCTTAAGAGCTGCCAAACCTAACAATTCATCAAAGCAAGGTTCATTGTGGGATTTCCCCCTCCCACACACACACACACCAGATTAGTTTACAACACCACTAACACAGAATAGAGTACAAGTAGTTTCATTTAGCATTCACAACTGCAATCAGCAACTCGGTCATTAGGGAAGTAGTCACTAAGTTAAACTCTGTTTACAAACTTACTTCAGATTGTTTTGCTTTACAGGTCTTAAATGTGAGGCTTGGTCATAAAGTAACTTTCATCATCATTATAACTGCAAAGAGTTGCCATGTGAGGCAATCACTGAAAAAAAAAACTATATGTACTATCAAAGATGACAAAGAAGAGGAGGGATTAATGGCGCCCTCTCATAGAACTCCTTCCATCTCTGTGTGTTACAGCTGGGATTTCTGCTCTTGCTTTCTTCAAGAACTTTAATAGATTAAAAGGTTTGGAAGGGACCTTGTAGGTTTCCTAGTCCCATCCCCAAAGCAGGACCATTTCTGACAAATCCCATTCCAGCCTCCTCTTGAAAGCTTCCAGTGATGAAGCTCCCACAACTTCTGAAGTTCCATTGGTTGGAACTTTTTTTCCCATTACACCTAACCAAAGCCTAAACATGACTGACAATATCTTCCTTTCTACCATGACCACATAATGTCCTCTTCATCTTGTCCCAGCCCACGAGAGAATCAATTTTGTGCCCTAGTTATACTGGTATTAATAAAGTGTTTCCACCACTCCCTTTTTCCATTTTCCAAGGTGTGTAAATTCTGTTAGGTTTTATCATCCATTAACTTGGAGAGTGTTTCTCAGACTTGGCAATTTGAAGATGTGTTGACTTCAACGTCTAGGATGCTGACTGGGGAATTCGGGGAGTTGAAGTCCACAATCTTCAAATTGCCAAGGTTGAGAAAGATTCCCTTGGAGAAAAGTTGGCAGTGACTAGAAATAGAAGTGCGGTAGAGATTGGCACTTAGGACAGTAACATTCATACCAACGTAGTTTTCTATCAACCCAGAAATGGATGGTAAGCATTTAACAATGGGGAGAAAGTGAAGGACAACCCATCAAATTGTCCTTCAGATCTACTGAACCATAACTCCCATCATTTCTAGCAAGCACAGCCAATAATGATAAGATGAGAAAACAGTGCTACCTAACAGTTGCAGTATATGTTGTGTTTAGGAAATTGAAACCAGTGGGGATGAAAGAGAGCAATAATACTGCAAGCCAGTTTGAAACCTAACAAAAATGTGATGTTCTCCATCCAACCTTTTCTATTTTCTTGAAATTAGTTCACATGCTGTTCAGATGTTTCTGAGGTACAGCTCCCATCAACCCCAGACTTCCAACAATCATTCCATTGGGCTGCCATAGTGAAGGGAGAAAGTTCGTTGTTTCATTGATTTGAATATTAAGGAAATTACAGATTGTTCTTATTTTCTTTTTCTACTCCATCATTTTAGACTGCAAATCTGAACCAGTGGTTATCTGATTACTTAGAGTTGTTCCCACTGAAGTGCAAGATACAAACAAACATTTAGAATGCCATTATTTCATCAAATTGCCTTCGCAGATCCTCTGTGATGACATTGTGGTCCCCAGGGGTCTGCAGACCATAGATTGCAAACCACTGGTTTAAATTATATCCTATTTTTATGCACTTGGAAAAGGAATTAATGGAAAGGCACAATTGCTTAGAGAATTAATGAACAATTATAAGAGGAATGAGAGCTTCTAAATTTGCAGTAGTTCATTATTTGGTAGTTTCAGTAGTGGATCATGAGAAAATGAATACAAATGAAAAGGAAACAGCTAAAAGATATTAGAGTCAAAGTAAAATTGCTACAGGAAGAGAGCATACAAATCCTGTATGAGAGAGCATTAATCTTTTAATAGAAGGAACTGCTTGAAAAGAAAATTTATGTGGAAGCATCTTGAAAAAGTATGAAAAGAATTATATTACGGAACACTACCAAAGTGTATGGAGTTATGCTACCGGGACAGATGAAAAATGTTGTAGAGCAAAAATTGAAAAAGATAGACAGAGATACTTTATGCAATGAATGTTTTGAAAGTGAGTGAAAAGGGAATAAAGAATCCAGTAGAGTAAGGGAATAAATGTAAAAATGATGACATTACTGAGGAAGTAACAGAAGTGAAAACATTGTGGAAGGGGTATTTTAGACATTTGAATGGGAGTCACTACTTTCTAAGGTGCAGCAAAGTTGAAAATTACTTACTTTAATTTATAAGTTGGGGAATTATGTGACTAACAATGCAGGTATACTCTTGGCTTATATATCAGGCCATTTTGCATTTGCCTGCTCTGCTAAATGTTGTTCCACTGACTTAGCTGTGAAATACTACACTTTTAGAATTGAAATATATTGACATTAAATATGTAATTGTTCCAACACTTAAAATTTGGAGAAGAAAACAGGCCTCACTTCCAGGAGCTCTTAAGGGCAAACCATCTGACATTTGAAGGGAGTCAGATGTAAAAAAGCAAATCTTTATTTTGCCTGTAATTTTATTTTCCCGAGCTGACTCCAAAGTTTATCTATGATAGTACTATTGGAGCAAATGCAATAGGAAAATACCAGTTTATCAACTCACTGATAAATGAGGGGCAATTCAGGTTTTTGTGATTCTGTCATCTAACCTTATTTCCTCCACAATAAATTTTGCCTATGCTGAATCTGTGAGAATCTTCCTTTTCTTGATTGTGAGCTGTCGTAAGGAGCTCAACAAAGTAGATGAGATCCTCAAGAAGGAAGAGGTGTGATGTTTAACATACAAAAGGCAATGTGTTAATTGATGCTTAGCTGTGATGGAAGCAATTGTGGTCTGCAAGAGTGGAAAGGTGTGGAGAAGCATAGTGAATCATTTTGGTGGAATTTCATTTGCTTATTATTTCTAATGTCTGTGTTTTGTATAGAGGGTTCCTTTTTACTTCAAAAAGAAATTGTATACGGGTAGTCCTTGACTTACAACCACAATTGACCCCAAAATTTCTGTTGTTAAGTGTGGCATTTATTACGTGAATTTTGCCCCATTTTACAATCTTTCTTTCCTCAGTTGCTAAGTGAATCACTGCAGTGGATAAGTTAGTAACCAGGTTGTTAAATGAATCTGGTTTCCCCATTGACTTTGCTTGTCAGAAGGTCACAAAAGGGGTTCCCATGACCTTGGGACACAATAACGGTCATAAATATGAACCAGCTGCCAAGCGTCTAAATTTTGATCACGTGATCATGGGGATTCTTGAAAGATCGTAACTGTGAAAGGTGGACGTAAGTCATTTTTTTCAGTGCTGTTGTAAATTTGAACAGTCACTAAATGAACTGTTATAAGTCAAAGACTACCTCCGTGATGGCGAACCTATGGCATGCCGTGCAGGAAGTGGCACATAGAGTCATCTCCGCCAGCACGCAAGCCGTTGAGCAGGTTCACTGTGTAGGTGCCTGCGCTGCCCGCCCACCAGCTGATTGGTGGGTAGTTGTCATGCATATGTGGGGGCAGGGGCACGCAGGAGACATGCACGCATGCGCAGAGATGCACAGCACACGGGGTCATGAGCGCATGCGCAGAGGGCATGACCCCCCTGCATGTGTGTACCTTTGGCATGTGAGGATGGAAAAGTTAGCCATCACTGGACTACCTGAACTGTGTATGTGCATATGGACTAATTGATGGATATCTGTTTTGCTAGTTTTTGGTTTTGGTCTCCTGTTTCCCCTTGGTTCTTGGATGAACAGTGCCAACTTGCATCAAATAGATTTATTTATTTAGCTTATGGCAAATACATAGACTTATAGTGGTTCAAATGTTAATGTCCAGTTCACCAAGGACAGGGTGGTCTATGTTTGAAAAAAATCAGACATTGAGCCAGTTTAAGCTCTTGATGGACATTTGGACATAATGTGATTGATATTTTGTCGAGGAGCACCACAGTCACACTGAGGGGTAGAGACAAGACCCCACGTGAACAAGGAATCCTTTGAGTCACCATGTTGGGTACGGATCCTGTTCAGAGTTGACCAACGCTGGGGAGGAAGGTCAAAATCTAGCACCTTTTGTGTAGAGTCATGTCCTTTTCCAATAAAACAAACACGAACCAAAGGGAACAGAAACCTTTTAATGATTCTTACGAATCCCCGGTTAAAAAGCTGCTGCAAACTAATTAACTAATTAACTTTGATAAGCACAAGCCTCACCAAAACTGTGCGAGGCTGCCAAGAATAACAGATAAGAAATATTTTACAACACTTCAAATACCAACTTAAGATACTGCAATGTCCATGAGGCTGGAGTTTCAAAATGTTTTTGCTTCCTACAAAGAACATCCGATTCACAACTGGCTTTTATCTTCTTGAAGGAGAGGCCATTACCTTGCAGCCTTACTCCCGAGTCGCCTGTGCTGCTGCAGCTGCTCTTTCTACGAGCAGCCTTGCATGCACGCGCACTTGGCACAGGCTCCTCGGGAACCTCCTCATCGCTGCTGCCAGCCTCCACAATATCTGAAGGCAGCAGTCCACTCCCTAATGGTCCTGGCCCCTCATCTGAGTCGTCACTCTCCTCAGCCATCCGCCCCTGCTGCCGGCTAACCACAACAGGTCATCTATGTAACTGCCTGTATCTGGGCGTTCAGCAGCTCATTTGGCTTTCCACTGAATAGAGTGGAATAGAGCATCAAATAGAGCATCAAACTTGTGGACTTTCCACAGGCATCTTGGGAGCCTCAGTAAATCTTTTCTGTCAGTAGATGTCCATCTTATCCTCACTTTCTTTACGCAACCACACAAAGTGGTTTGGACTGCACTATTAACGTCTAAATAAAACATTTCCAGTCCTGTAGTTTAACCAGTTGGGAGAGATGAATTGACTGAGACACTAAAATAAATATTCAGGAATGTGAACACTCTGGATAGCATCTCAGTCTGCTTCTGTAGCTGTAAGTTGAGATCAGAAAACTCTGGAATATCAAATAGAACTCCTTTTGAGTGTTCTGGTTCCAAAAATCATTAGCATTCTAAGTACTATGATAAATAAATATATGTTTTTTCCCTATAGATTGGGATTGATAGATATTATTTTCACAAATAGCCTGTGGTCCTCCACAAAATCCAACTTCACCTCATCTGGAAGTGGGTAACTGTGTTTTTTGTTAAGGTGTTTTAATGACTGGTTTTTACATTGCCTCAAGAAACTGAAACCTCAGATATATTATTTCTTTAGAATTAGGCTTCCATTACTATAAATTGGGCTTCCAAAAATCTGATGCCCCAGAAGCTATTTTCCCCATAATTTAGTTTGAGACATATGCGGTGATTGATTGCTGAACCTTTGTTGCTGCTGATTGAGTGACAAGCTGGCAAGAAAAATGTCTCTCACTGATTACTGTTTCCTCCTTGTGGATGACAACATGGTTCCCCATGTGTGACTGACAGGCGTCCAAGAAAAGCAGTCCCTCTTCCATTTCCAACTTCTCCGATACTAAGTGAGAACAAACATAGGTAAATAAAGCAGAGAAAGCTAACAGTACATATTTACAGAAGGGTAGCAATGTCAGTCATTGCAATGAACGGCCTGATGTCTCGGAGGACAATAAACATCGTCACAGTTTACTAACGTATGCATTTTCATAATGCAGAATATTTTGACAGGAAGCTGCAATATGGAGACTTTAGCCAGAAGAACCTCATGGGACTCATACCTTTGCTGGAGAGCATCCAATGTAAGTTTAGATTGGAAATTTTGCCTCTTCTATCCTTCCTTCCCTCAGCAGAGGGCAAAAAACTGCTGGAAATCAAGATGGTGAGTTTCAGACCCACCTCAGGAATGAAAGCCAGCTGGGTGACTTTGGGCCAGTCATTCTCTTTCAGCCCCAACTCATCTCACAGGCAAGGGTGGTATGCTGTTGCTTTGCACCGATTCTAGTGATTCGGTAGCGCCGGTCAGCAGTTGGCCCCACCCACCCATCCCCGCCCTTTCGTGTCCTATATTTTCATTGTTTGTAGCTCAGCTGACAGGTGCAGCAGAGCGGATTGCTGCACCTCAGCTGTTTTACTCACCAGCGCTGATGGTAAGGTAAGTTTTCATGCTTAAAGTTGCCCATTTTAGAATGCTCCACGCATGCCCACAAAACCGGTAGTAAAATACTTTGAATTCCACCATTGCTCACAGGGCTGTTGTTTTTGTGGAGAAAACAGGAAGAGGAAGGAATATTAGGTATGTTCACCACCTTGAGTTATTTATAACAAGAATAAAGACAGGATATTGATTGATTGAATGAATGAATGAATGAATGAATGAAGGTCCTAGGTTCAGATCTAGCATTTCCAGTTAGAAAATCATTAGGTAGTTAATGATGTGTTACCCACAGGATGTGCCACATTACAGGTAGTCCTTGATTTATGACCAGAATTGAGCCCAGAATTTATGTTGCTACGTGAGAAATTAGTTAAATGAGTTTAGCCCCATTTTACGAACTTTTCTTGCCACATTTGTTAGTGAATCACTGCAGTTGTTAAGTTGGTAACAATGGTTGTTAAGTGAATCTGGTTTCCCTATTGAAGGTCGCAAAAGAGGATCACATTGACCCCGGGACACTGCAACCATCATAAATATGAACCACTTGTCAAGCATCTGAATTTTATTCACGTGACCATAGGGATGCTGGTCGTAAGTGTGAAAAAGGTCATGTCACTTTTTTCAGTGCCGCTTTAACTTCAAACAGTCACTAAGTGAACTGTATTCAGACTGAGGGATGCCCTCCCCAAATTAGGCAAGATAAAAGTGAGGTGAAGGGACTGGGATGAAAAGAAAAGGTGATTAAATTAAACTGGAGTCAGTAGTATCACAGCCCATGAGATTATACATTCTCCATTTGTGTTACATCAAAAATAAATAAATAAATAAACATTTTGGGTGGCTGGGGGGAACCACACGGTAGGTTTTGGTGAGATGTGGTGCATCCCTTTTGCTGGCGATTCTTTATCTGATACGCTACTTTGTCTTACAGTTGCCTCAATTATTTTTACCTGGATCCATGTCCTTTGTTCCCTTCACTCATCCTACGTAAGAGTTACAACTAACCTATGCCTTCCTTACCCTTTAACAGATAATCAGAGTTGGAAGGGATCTTTTAAGTCATCTAGTCCAACCCCCTGCCCAAGCAGGAGACCCTACGCCATTTCTGACAAATGGCAGTCCAATCTCTTCTTGAAAGTCTCAAGTGATGGCGCTCCCACAACTTCCGAGGGCAAGCTGTTCCATGGATTGATTGTTCTTACTGTCAGAAAGTTTCTCCTTATTTCCAGGTTGAATCTCTCCTTGTTAAGTTTCCATCCATTATTCCTTGTCTGGCCTACAGGTGCTTTAGAAAATAGCTTGACCCTTTCTTCTGTGTGGCAGCCCCTCAATTATTGGAACACTGTTATCATGTCTCCCCTGGTCCTTCTCTTCACTAGGGTAGCCATGCCCAGTTCCTGTAACCGTTCTTCATATGTTTTAGTCTCCAGTCCCCTAATCATCCTGGTTGCTCTTCTCTTGCTAAGGCTTACTGCATATCAAGCGAGCATATCAAGCGAGCATGGCTTTTATGTGAAAATGCAAAAAGTGTTTGACAAGACCTTTAAAGAATATAAATTTACAAAATTGTCATTGTTAAACTGACTATTGTTATTAAGAGGTCTTAGTTTCTGTAATAAACTAGTAATTCCTGGGCAGTCTCGCAGATTAAGTATTTTTCTCAGGAAGGCTGTATTTGTTGAATCAAAAGTTGTGATGCACTCAATCGGACTCCATAATGAAAGATTACAGTGTTGTCATGTCAGCCTCTTATCTAAGTGAGCCCCTTTCTTGGCGCAGCTGTCAAAAGAGAAGGTGAGGTTTTCCTTAAGGTATGACATTTAACTAATTTGTTACGCAGGTAATAAATATTTGCATCGTGAAGAAGATTTGAGGCTTCATATAGTAGAGGATGCTCAATCGGCAGTGCCAAATTTGCCAATATGGGTTTAGAAAGGCAGCCGCTGCCTATGGGCATCTCCCAAGGATTGTAGATGTAAAGGGAAATTCATCACAGCTGTATCCTCAGGCTCCCTGAGACAGTTTGGAAGCTTAGCAGTTCTGACTTAAAAGCTCAGCCTAATTGTGAGACAGATTGCAAGGGACCAGAGGCTCCAGCTATTCCTGAATATTTGGAGAATAGCTTCAGAGCAGCTGCTGGTCGACCCCCCCCCACCAGTCTTTGGGAACATTACGGCTGGTGGATCAACTCTTTAAGGAAAAAGGGACAGGATAAGGTGATATGGGCTCCAGAACTCTTTTTTTTTTCCACCTTGCTAATTGAGGAATGTGACATTTTCAATTTCAGCTCTTAATTCAGCTCTTAAAATGTCTTAAATCTGGAGAGGCTACCATATACATACAGACCAAGTACAAAGTGGTATATGATGGGAAAACTTTATAATACGATGAGATTTGTGATATATATATATATATACACTTAAATAGCACAGACCCACATTATTTCCTGGGATATCTGCCCATAAAGGGAGTGGTGCTGTGGCCTAGGAGTGGAGCTCTCACCTCACAATCAGAAGGCTGTGAGTTCAATCCTTGGTACAGGCAGATATTTCTCCCTTTGAGCACAATGAGAACATATCTACTGAACAAAACTCCACATTGGCGACAGGTAGGGCATCCGGCCAGTAAACACTCAGCTCCATTCAGTTGCTCAGACTCCACCCTGCAAGGGAATATGGAGTCGTTAAAAGATGATGGATGATGATGATGTCTGCCCATAAAAGTTGAATAAATGAGCATGTTCCAGGTCTTCTCATTTAAATGCTGTCATCTAAAACCCTTGAGTGTCCCTTCCCCCTTTTGGAACAGCATTTCTGCTGCGATCTGAAGAGCCCCTATCCCCACTTGGTCTTTTGGAAGGCCCTGAAAACCTGCCCCCAACTGCTCCCCCTCCCCAAAAGAGTATGGGAGACAATCCAGCAAAGGTAAAGTTCACGTGATGTGTTTGGCTGTGTGAGAAGTATGTTGCTTTCCTCTGTTTCCCCTTTATGTCATTATTGGATCTTGTGAGCCACCTAGGATTATTTGTGTACGAAATAGGCAGTCCCTGTCTGATGTAGATTTGCAGTTTTAAAAATCTGATGAATAAATAAATGTTGGATGGATGGATAGATGATAAAGAGAGAGAGAAAGAGATTAGAGACAGACAGACAGACAGACAGACAGACAGAGGTGTTATTCAACAGGTTCTGATCAGTTCTGGAGAACCAGTAGCAGAAATTTTGAATAGTTCAGAGAATTGTTTGTAATCTTCCCCCAGGAGTGGGGAGGGAATGGAGATTTTACAGTATCCTTCCCCTGCCATTCCCACCAAGCCACACCCACCAAGCCATGCCATGCCCACAGAACCGATAGTAAAAAAAAATTGAATCCCACCACTGCATAAATAGATAGATATACAGTGGTGGGCTTCAAATTATTTTACTACCAGTTCTGTGGGTATGGCTTGGCTTAGTGGGCAATGGCTTGGTTGGTGTGGTTTGGTGGGCATGGCAAGGGAAGGATACTCCAAAATCTCCATTCCCTCCCCACCCCATTAACCTGCTTTCCAGTTCCATTCTCTTATGCAGGGCAACAAAAGAAGACCCAGCCGATCACCTGGGACTCAGGAGGCAGAGAATAGATGGGGGTGGGGCCAGTCAGAGGTGGTATTTGCTGGTTCTCCAAACTACTCAAAATTTCTGCTACCAGTTTTCCAGAACTGGTCAGAACCTGCTGAATACTACCTCTGGATAGATGGATGGATGGATGGATGGATAGATAGATAGATAGATAGATAGATAGATAGATAGATAGATAGATAGATAGATAGATAGATAGATAGATAGATAGATAGATAGATAGATAGATAGATAGATAGATAGATAGATAGATAGATAGATAGATAGGCAGGCAGGCAGGCAGGCAGGCAGGCAGGCATAATAAAAATATTAAAAAATAAATGTCTCTCAGGCACAGAGTGGGAAAGGCAACATGCACAAACACACTTTAGCAAAAGGGGGGGGGGAGAGAAACTTTGCCAGGCCAGGAAACAGAAGAGAAAGGAAAGTGAAAAAGACCAGTTGAAAGTGAACCTTATAATGAATCCAAGGGTAATGAAGAATTCTTCAAAGAGAATACCAATTTCCTTTGTAAGACAAGGCAATTGAAGATGGAGTAAATGCAATAATCAAGCAAAACGGGGCTCTGGGTAGAGTGAGGCAGGAAGGCATTTCAAAAGCTGTCCTGAATCTGATGGTCTACTTATAGCTACACTGAGGAAAAAGCTTTTTGGTTGAGAAGGGAAACATTTTAAAGGGAAAAAAAAAAACAAGAAAGTCTAGTTGTCTTTTGAAAAACACCTTTGGGACAGCACTGAGCCAGGTGATTGAGAATTTTCATAGACGCTCCAAAGGCCAATGTGCCATTCAGTGTTGATGGGTATTCCCAAGTTAGGGTGCCTTGATGGAGAGCCACTTTACCAAAGTGGGAAATATAAAACAAATATTTCTAGATAAGAAAAGATGAAATATGTTCTTTTTAGGAGGAATTGTATAAGTTAACCTACTAAGTAATATCCTACTAAGACTACATTTCCTTTTTTTCCAAATGATTCCAGTTTTAATGAGAATAAGGGTATTAAATGATTGTCATAGACAAGTAATGAGTTATACCCAGTTCAATAAAAAGCCAAGGATTAAATTCAAAATTTTCCAGGATTCAAAAAGAAGACGGTGCTTTAGTGGCTCTGAATTTCAGACTATTTTGTCACACTAGCTTCTCTGTATTTGTGGAGTGACAGAGGTAGAAGACCTGGCTGGCATCCTATTTGATTGTTGCCTGTACGAGAGTGTGAGAGACAGGTACTGTACCTCGGTCTATATACCAAACAATGACCCATTGGGATCCCCATATCAAAATAACATATATGTGTGGCTAGAATTTGAAAACAACATTTAATACAGCACAGTATTTGAGCAAAATGGTTCGGTTGAGATCAGCATATGTGGGACTGATTGGGGTAGATTGTAGGGGTGACACTGAAATATACTTTTATCATATTTTATTTATCCATATATTAAATTACTGTATTTTATTCCAATCTCATTTTAAATTGTATTTTGTCCCAATTCCATTTTAAATTGGTTTTTTTTAATCAGATTTTAGTAATCATTTGTGTTTGGAACTCTGCACTTTGATAGGGCCCAAGGACTAATCAATAAGCTAAACTAAACTAATGCTAGCTGTTGAATGTACATTTAAGAAAAAATTATATTCCCCTATTACTTCCATGGGTGAGGCTGGTCTCTCAGAGGTGTTGCATAGATATTCTCAGCCAGTCCTTGAGTATTGAAGATTTGTCTTTAAATGAATCCAAACTCCAGCTCCTCTTTAGGACAATGATGGTTTATTCAATATATCAACAAATACTCTAATCAGGCAAGAATGGCTAAAAGCCAGGCAAGGTTAGCATTGGGTTTGAGTTTGCTCTCTTTCTTTTTATTAACGTTATCATGAGACACACTCCATCACACCCAGGCCTATTCGCAGTTCTAATTCTGGCCATGCCTAACTCATTATCCCTAAATGCTATAAACCCTATAACATGTCTTCATCCCTAACCTATTCTGACCTTCACTAACTGATCCCCAACTGGTGCCACCTTCACCATGTCTTCACTCAATGCTTAGTTGCCACCTATATGTGCCCCAACCCCCTCTAACAATATGCACTACATCAATACATGAAAAAAAAACACCATTTCCAGCCCTGTAGTTGTTTCAGAATCCATCCTTCAGCCTGCAGTTGTTTCAGAATCCATCCTGCAGCTCTCAGCTCTGCTGAGTCATTCTAAAGCAACCTTCAACACCATAGGCTAGCACACAAGCAACAACACAGATCTGGCGTCAGCACAGCTAAGGTGATATTCTCCACCGCCAGCTGACTTTCTGCGAGGTGTGTTTGGAGCTGACGGGCTCTGTAGCGAACTTGGAGCCTGACAGATATATCCATAAATGGTATTCAGCAGGTTCTGACCAGTTCTGGAGAACCAGAGCAGAAATTTTGAGTAGTTCAAAGAACTGGAAAATATCACCTCTGACTGGCCCCGTCCCCATCTATTCTCTGCCTCCCATTGAGTCCCAGCTGATCGGCTGGGTCTTCTTTGTTGCCCTGCACAGGAGAATGGAGCTGGAAAGCAGGTTAGTGGGGTGGGGGAGGGAATGGGATTTTGCAGTACCCTTCCCCTGGAGTGGGGTGGGAATGGAGGTTTTACAGTATCCTTCCCCTGCCATGCCTACCAAGCCACGCCCACCAAGCCACGCCCACCAAGCCATACCAGGCCCACCAACCAAGCCACGCCCACCAAGCCATGCTCCCTGTTGAGGTAATTCCCGTTAGGAGAATGAGCGCATGCAGGAGACGATAGAGAATAGTGTTTGAATAATACACAGACAGTACACAGATACACTGTACAGTAAATGTGGTTTTTACTTCAAGGAAATGGTTTAAGCAAAGTCCAAAATAAGCAATCCAAAGTCATTCACAAGTAAGTTTTCAAGACACACAGTACACAGATACACTGTACAGTAAATGTAGGTTTTTACTTCAAGAAAGGTTTAAACAAAGTCCAAAATAAGCAATCCAAAGTCATTCACAAGTAAATCAGTCAGTTTTCAATCCAGGGATAATCCAAATATCAAAGTCCAGTGTCAACAACAGTTCAGTATCAGACTTACATTAAATCCAGTAATATCAGTCAATTAGGAAAAATGGAGGAACGGCAATACTTTCCAACAGAAGGAAACAGAGATACACTCACACTCTCT